>NC_077230.1:370038052-370223392 GCF_027887165.1 Monodelphis domestica | reverse complement strand
AAGATGGAAGGTAAGGGTTAAAAAAAAATTGGATTGAGAGCTGTAGTGTAGACCAACTCATTTTTACAGATGGGGAAACTGGTGTTCAGAGGTGTTAAGTGGATTGTTGTGTCCTTTCCCTGTCACTTTACCTACCCAGGGGCCTTCGGGCAGCCATTCTTGCTTTTTGGAGCTTTGGTTTCTTCACCTGTAAAATGAGGGAGTTTAACTACCTCATCTTTCAGTGTCTGCCTAGTTCTCAATTTTTGATTCTTAAGTGAAAGCAAGTCATTTCCTATCTGGGCCTGCAATTTATTCCTGGAAAATGAGGGGGTCAGGGCTTAGAGAATGTCTGAGTTTACTTCTAGTCCTAAATCTTTTGGTCCTCTTTCCTTAAAACACTTACCTTTATTTTCCTACTTCTTCACTTTCTCTGTCCTCTTTGCAGCATCCAACACTACTGACTACTCCTTTCTTCTAGATGATCTCTCCTCCCTTGATTTCCATGACATTGATGTCTACGGGTCTTTCTATCTGTCCCTTCTGGGATCTCCTTAGATAATCCATTCTCCTCCTTCTGCCTTTCTCCCTCCTTCCTTCCCTCCTTCCCTCCCTCCCTCCCTCCATCTTTCTTCTCTTGTTCTCTCTCCCCCTCCCTCTTGTTCTCTCTCTCCCCCTCCCTCCTTTCTCTTCCTTCCTTCCTTCTTCCTTCCTCCTTCCTTCCTTCCTTCCTTCCTTCCTTCTTCCTTCCTTCCTTCCTTCCTTCCTTCCTTCCTTCCTTCCTTCCTTCCTTCCTTCCTTCCTTCCTTCCTTCCTTCCTTCCTTCCTTCCTCCCTCCCTTCCTCCCTTCTCTTTCTTTCTTTCTTTCTTCTTTCTTTCTTTCTTTCTTTCTTTCTTTCTTTCTTTCTTTCTTTCTTTCTTTCTTTCTTTCTTTCTTTCTTTCTTTCTTTCTTTCTTTCTTTCTTTCTTTCTTTCTTTCTTCCTTCCTTCCTTCCTTCCTTCCTTCCTTCCTTCCTTCCTTCCTTCCTTCTTCATCATTCATTTTCTTATGTCTCTTTCTCAGTCCTTTGAATTAGAATCTCCCCCCACCCTCCCATTCTCCCATACCCCACACTTTAGGAAATCCCTTTCTGAGTGTGCACCTACATTTTGTCCACAGTTTAGTTTTACAGAGCTGCCTCAGGCCCCGAGTGGTTAAATGATTTAACATCATAGATTTATACTTGAAAGAAACCTGAAAGGTCATTTAGCCCAATCTCATTTTGAAGATGAGGAAACTGAGACACAGATAAGTTAAGGGACTTGCTCAGGGTCATACAGCAGGGAAGTGTCTGTGGCCCCATAAGAGCCAGGGTCTTCCTGATTCCAAAACTAGTTCCACTGTTCCACAATGCCCAGTGCCACAATATTAAATTATATATTATGCTATGTTTTTGAGGTATAAATACACAATGAACATTTAACAATCAGTTTTCTCATATGAGTTGACTCAAGCACCACCCCTGATCCTGCCATCTGGATGTTTGATGTTTCACAATATATAATCGTGTTTTTATGTATATATCTATGCACACATATATAAAATGCCATCTGTGTGCCAGGCATTGTGCTGGGTGAAAGTTAAGCTCTCTAGATACCCTTGCCATCCATTTGCAGACAGCTCCTAATTTTGCCTGTTCATCCCAGGATCTCTCCCTGAGCTCCAGTTCCACATGTCCACACCATTTTCAGCTCTTCTCTCTTCCTCATATTCATTCAACTACCCATTCCTGCTCCTTCCACTCCACCATCTTCCTTGCCATCTGTCTGTCCCCTCTGTTATTCCAGTCAAGTTTCTGTTACCATAAGCAATATTCTGGCAAATGTTTAAGAACCAGCTTTTGAGCTAGGCAGTTTGGGGGTGGCTGGGTAGGAATGTATGCAGGATGCTCTTTTAAGTTTAATTTGTTTAATTAATTGTTTAGTAACATTTTCTCCCTTACTTTTTTAAGTCTAAGCAATCAATAAATCAGGAAATCAAGATCAGATTTGTAGCATTTGTTGATTTTCGAGGTATAAATACACAATGAATATTTAACAATCAGTTTTCTCATATGAGTTGACTCAAGCACACCCCTGATCCTGCCATCTGGATTAAGATAGTTCTTTCCTTTCATCCTTTCTACCACTCCTTACTATGTAAAAAATAGATCCAATCAGTTCACTCCTCTGCTCAAATAGTGCAGTGGCTCCCTATTGCCTCCTGAGTAAAAGCCACTCTGGAATTAGTGATATATTGGAAAGATATCCCGGGCAACTAGATGGTGCACTGGAGAGAGTGCTAGGTCTGGAGCCAGTAATGTTTCTCTTCCTGAATTCAAATCTGGTCTCAGACACTTACTATGTGACTCTGGGCAAGTCACTTACCCACATTTGTTTCCGTTTTCTCATCTGCAAAATGACCTGGAGAAAATGGCAACCCCCAAATGGGGTCCCCAAAGAGTCAGATGGAAAGGAAAAATGATAGACCAACATTGAATACTGGGTTCAGGAGACCTCAAATCCTCCCTGTACTATGTGACACTGGACAAGCCAATTAACCTCTAAACCTGAGTTTCTTCATCCTTAAAATGGTGCCAAAATGGAGCAGCCAGGTAGCACAGTGGGTAGAGGGCCAGTCCTGGAGTCAGGAGGACCTGGGTTCAAGTCCACTCATAAACTTTCTAGCTGTATGATCCCAGGCTTAACCCCCAAAGCCTAACTCTTGCCATTCCTCCGTCTTAGAATTCCTACTAAGGGGATAGCTAGGTAGCATAGTGGATAGAGCACAATGAAATTGAGAGGACCTGGGTTCAAATCAGATCTCACATTCTTCTTAGCTGTATGTCCCTGAACAAGTCACTCTACCCCCATTGCCTAGCATTTGTACTGCTCTTCAGCCTTAGAACCAATACATAATACTGATTCTAAGATGGAAGGTAAGGGTAAAAAAAAAATTTGTCCTAAAACAGAAAAAAAATGTTGCTAAAATACCTGCATTAAGGACCATTTCCCTACCCTTCCAACCCCCATCACTGCTTTCCTGTATTTGCTTTTGTTCAGGCTGTCTCTCTGTCCTAGAAAGCCTTGTCTTCCCCGAGATGCCTAGAAATATCCTTTAAAGCCTGACTCCTCCAGGAAGCCTTCCGGAATCCTTGGTCCTCGCATAGGGCTTTATCTGTTGCTCTGGTGACCTTATATAATGATGCACATCCTGGTTATCTGTAGTTGGGTGTCCTCTCCTTCCTGGACTGGGAGCGCCGTCTGTGCAGCCCCTGAGCTGGGCTGCTGGCACTTAGTAGTAAGCGCTTAGTCTGATTTTGCTTGATCCAGTGAACTGGATCCTGCCCGGGCGGACTGGCCGGCACCCCTGCCCTCCGTGGCCATGCCCCTTGTTCTTCCAGCCACTTGGCATCTTCCATGCCCCGACGGGGCATTCCAAGCCTGCCTCCACCTACACAGCTGATGAGGGGACCTGAAGACATTTCAGGGAAGCCGCCCCTCCCTGCTCAGCATCCTGGGGAACTTCCAAGGAGCCAGGAAGCCGCCTCGAGCGGGGGGGGGGGGGGGGGGGGGGGGGGGGGGGGGGGGAGGGGGGCTGCCCGCTGCGTTCCCCTAGGCTGCCAGGGAGGAGGTCGGGCTGACTGCAAGGCTGCAGTGGGGGCTGCTGGGAGGGTTGGCCCAGCTGAGGGGCTGGCTGGCGTTGGGGAGCAGGGGAGGCCCCGAGAGGCTCCGGGGCTGGTAAGGGGCAGAGCCCGGGCACGCTCCACGCCAGGGAGGGGGGAGAAGAAGCTGAAACTGGGAGGCGAGGCCAGCGACGCTTGGATTTCCCAGGCCTGAAGCTGAGCGTCAGAACCCAGCCAGCCACACCCTCCCGCTCTGGGACCGCACCCTCCCCTGATTCTGAGATCCCAGCTTGGAAGGCAGCGGCATCATCCCCGGAGGGCTGAGTCACTACAGGTGTGCAGCCCTTGCAGGAGTCCTGCTGGGAAGTGAAAGGCCAAATGGAGAGCCCTATTCTTGGGCAGTTCAGTTCAGTTCAGTTTAATATCTATCGACTGAGGACCTACTTCGTGCCAGGCAGGGGCAGCTAGGTGGCTCAGGGGACAGAGTGCCTTGCCTGGAGTCAGGAAGACCTGGGTTCAGATCTTGCCTCAGACACTTATAAGGGAGCTGGGTGACCCTGGGCAAGTCACTTAACCCTGTTTACCTCAGTTTCCTCATCTGTAAAATGAGCTGGATTAGGAAATGGCAAACCACTCCAGTATCTACCAAGAAAAACCCCCAAGGGAGTCCCCACTGAAATGATTGAAGATATACAGGGCTAAGAGGTGGGGATACAATTAAGAAAAAGTCAATCCCTGCCCTTAAGGAGTTTACCTTCTAATGGGGGAAGACAACACCCAAAAGGAAACTGGAAAGGGGAGAACAATAAAGTTTCCTTACTATACAGAAAAGCTCCCTGGTCCTCTGGGATCAGATCTTATTGCTGTCACGTTCCCTTTTTGACTTTGGGGAAAAGGGAAGTAATTGACATTTATGAAGCACCTACTATGTACAAGCACAGTGCTAAGCTAAGAAAGGGAAGTGATCTAAAGCAACATGGATTGGTAACCTGGGGTCTAGGCTGGCCTGGAAGGACCAAGGGAGTCATCGCCTGATTTCTCTTAGGGGAGGAAGAAGGAGACAACAGTATATATGGAAAAGGCTTCAGGGTTTGGGTGGATTGCAACAAGAGCCCTAGGAAGTAGGTGTCATTATTGTCTCCATTTTATAGTTATGGAAACTGAGGCAGACAGAGGTTAAATGACTTGCCCAAGGTGTCACAGCTAGTATGTTCTGTGTCTGGATCTGAACTCAGGTCTTCCTGACTCCAAGCCAGGTGCTCTATCCATAGCATCACCTACAAATCCCTTCATTTCTCAGAGACCTCAGTGTCCTCATCTGTAAATGATGGGGTTGGACGAGATGGCCTCCCAGGTCACGTCCAGCTCTCCATCTATGATCCTATAAAAAACATTTCATGTGAAAAAGATCTGAGGGTTTGAGGAGACCACAAGTATGCTCTAAGTCCCTCTTGTGGGGCGACTAGCAGAGAAGGCAGCATGAATTGGTAACCTGGGGTCTGAGACTGGCCTGGTAAGATCTGAGGATGCCTGGAGTCATTTTCTGGTTTCTCTTAGAGGACAAAGAAGATGGCAGCAGTTTATATGAAGAAGACTTAAGGGTTTTGGAGGATCGCAAGCTCCATCTGAGTCAATAATAATTTGAGGGCACCATCTGAACCACTAATTGGATTTTGGGAGACTCAGTTTCCAGGAACAGGAATAGTCCTACCCTGCTCTATCTTGGTCACATCACATCTGCATTATTTTATTCCATTCTAGGAATATTAGAAAAGACAGTAGTCATTTCTAACAATCAATCTGTAAACATTTACTAGTGCCTACTGTGTGCCTGACACTGCACTAAGCTCAGAGGATTCAACAAGAGACAAAACACAGACCCACTTTCAAGGAACTTAATCTAATGCTAAAGACTGAGTAGCTGGAGATTATCAAGAGGAGGGCAGCCTAGACTCTAGAATTGGAAAGGACCTCTGAGGGAGTGATAGAGAGCTGGGTCTAGAGTTGGGAAGATCTGAGTTCAAATTCAGCTTCTGATACTTACTGGCTCTATGATCCTGGGCAAGTCACTTAATCTCTACCTGAATCAGTTACCTCATCTGTAAAATGGGCATAATAATAGCATTTACTACCCAGAGAGTTGTTGTGAGAATAAAATGGGATAGTATTTGTAAAGCACTCAGCAAAGTGACTGGTACAAAGAAGGTACTTGACAAAAATTTTTTTTTCCATTCTTCTCAGTTCAAATCTATCATTAAAAAAATCTTCACCTTCCATCTTAGAATCAATACTGTGTATTGGTTCCAAGGCAGAAGAGTGGTAAGGGCCAGGCAATGGGAGTTAAGTGACTTGTCCAGGGCCACACAATAAGAAGTATATGAAACCATATTTGCCATTTTCTGAGCCTGGATCTTGATCCACTGTGCCACTTAGCTGTTCCTCTATCATTTTTTTGGAAAAAATTTATTTAATTATTTCATTTAGAATATTTTTCCATGGTTACATGATTCATGTTCTTTCCCTCCCCCTCCCCCTGTCTCATAGCCTACTCGCACTTCCACTGGGTTTTACATGTGTCATTGTCTATTGTTTTATAAGATAAGAAAACTGAGGTACTGGGAAATTAAGTGCTAGTTGGCTTGCCCAGGGTCCCATGGGATAGGCCTGTATAGTAGAATCATGGAATATGACCATGGAAGTAAGGTTGGAAAAGTAGAAAGGGGTAGGATGAAGAATTTTAAATAACAGATTGTGATTTTTGTATTTCATCCTAGGGATAAAGAGAACCACCAGAGCTCATTGCATAGGAAGTGACTAGTCAGGCTTTCACTTTAGAAAACCCCTGGCCTCAGTGGAGGCTTGATTGAGGCAGGGAGACTAGGAGGAAGGCTATCTTACTAGTTGAGGTAAGAGGAGAGAAGACCTGAACAGGGTTATATTGGAAAGGTGGCAAAACCAAGACTGGGCAGCACGTTGGTTATATGCTGTGAGTGAGATTAAGAAGCCAAGGATGATGCCAGGGTTGTCATCCTCGGTGCCTGGAGGAACAGTGGCCCTCTAAGCAGTAATAGGGAAGTTCAGAAGAGGGTGGTGCCAGGAAGGCTGAGTTCTTTTTTAGACATCCTGAGTTTGAGATACTTAGGAGATAGACAGTTTGATTGTCTACAAGATCCCTGGGAAATTGTGTCTGTAGCTCAGCAGGGAGAATATGCCAGGATGTAGAGATCTAGGAATCATCTGGGCAGAGATGATTGTTGAACTTAAAGGAGCTGATGAAGTCACTGTGAATTTTAGTTTTACTTAAACCTGCTTAGTCTTTAGAAATTCTAGCAACCAGGAATGTATACACCCCTACTTAAGGATTAAGTGTTGAGGAGGATGGCCTATGACCGACATGTGCTAGCAAGTGACAAATAAGAAACAACTGACAGACCCCCTGGGCTGTCCTAAGTCAAGCTTAAGCTATCATTGGTACATGTGAGATGCAGGAAGTGATGTAAAGAATAGTCTAAATATTTTGCATCACTTCCTCTCTCCAGGCTCTCTCTCTGACTTGTGTGGCTTATGACAGTATGCTGGGCATCTTGGCAGTTAGGTAAGGCATCTTCCCGGAGTGATCTGGTGAGTGGTTTAGGCTGATTCCTTTCTCCTTTACCTCCTAAAATGCTATCCTCCTAGGAGACCCCCCATCTTGGAGGAAGCCTTGTAACCGGTAGCTGAGCTAGATTGAGAAGGTCCCTTGACCTAGGCCTCTGAACTCCTGCTTGAGTCAGCCCAGGCTGGAACAGTTTAAATTCTCTTTCCTCTCTCTCTCTCTCTCTCTCTCTCTCTCTCTCTCTCTCTCTCTCTCTCTCTCTCTCTCTCTCTCTCTCTCTCTCTCTCTCTCCTTCTCCTTCTCCTCCTTCTCCTCCTTCTCCTTCTCCTTCTCCTCCTTCTCCTCCTTCTCCTTCTCCTTCTCCTCCTTCTCCTCCTTCTCCTTCTCCTTCTTCTCCTTCTCCTTCTCCTTCTCCTTCTCCTTCTCCTTCTCCTTCTCCTTCTCCTTCTCCTTCTCCTTCTCCTTCTCCTTCTCCTTCTCCTCCTCCTCCTCCTTCTCCTTCTCCTTCTCCTTCTCCTCCTCCTCCTCCTCCTCCTTCTCCTTCTCCTCCTCCTCCTCCTTCTCCTTCTCCTCCTCCTCCTCCTTCTCCTTCTCCTCCTCCTCCTCCTTCTCCTTCTCCTCCTCTTCCTTCTTCTTCTTCTTCTACATTTCTTCCCTCTATTGTAATTAAACCACCATAAAATTCCTAAACTGACTTGAGTATTTTATTGGGATTGAATTAATCCCTGGCAACCACTAGTATAATATATTCAGTCACTAATGCCTAATTTTGAAAGGAGAAGGGAGACAGCCATGGATGGTGAGCATGATATGCATGAAGCATCAGAAAAGTTGACTGAGAAGAATCAAGTCAGGAGGAGAACCAAGGAATAGAAGTGTCACAAAAGCCTAGAGAGGAAAGAATATCTATAAGAAGAGAACCTTCTGGTGAGGACCTCTACAAAGAAGTTTAGAAGGTTCAGGATTGAGAAAAGGCCATTCAACTCAGCAATCAAGAGATCATTGATAACTTTGGATAAGGTCATTTCAGTTGAATGTCATCAGAAATTAGATCTTAGTGACTTCAGAAGAAAGTGATTAGAGAGGAAGTGGAGGCATTGAGTATAAACTAATTTTTCAAGGAGGAAAGGAGAGATATAGGACAATGGCTAGGGAGATCATTGGATCAAATGAAGGCTTTCTGAGTTATTTTTACCAATTACATGTAATAAATTTCCACATAAGTTTTCCAAAGTTATATGACCCAAATTATCTCCCTTCCTCCCTTCCCTCCCCACTCCTGGAGCTGGCAAGAAATTCAGTCTGGGTTATACATATATTATCATGCAAAACATTTCCATATTGTTCATTTTTGAAAGAGAATAATCATATAAAACCAAATACACAAGTAAAGAAGTGAAAAATTATACACTTTCATCTACATTCCAATTCTAATAGTTCTTTGTCTTAAGTGGTAGAGAGTATTCTTTGTCATAAGTCCCTCAGAATTGTCCCAGATCATTGTGTTATTCAGAGTAGCCAAGTCTTTCACAGTTGATCATCCCACAATATTGCTGTTACTGTGTACACTGTTCTCCAGGTTCTGCTTATTTCACTCTGCATCAGTTCATGGAGGTCTTTCCAGCTCTTTCTGAAATCATCCTGTTCAGCATCCTTTTCAGCACAATAGTATTCCATCACCACCATATACCACAATTTGTTCAACCATTCCCCAATTGAGAGACATCCGTTTAGTTTCCAATTCTTCGCCACCACAGAAAGAACTGCTATAAATATTTTTGTACAAGTAGGGCCTCCCCCTCCCCCCTTTTTAAAAATCTCTTTAGGAAACAGACCTAGTAGTGGTATTACTGGATCAAAGGGCAGGCATTCTTTTAAAGCCTTTTGGACATAGTTCCAGTTTGCCCTCTAGAATGGTTGGATCAATTCACCACTCCACCAGCTGCATCAGTGTCCCAATTTTCCCACATCCCTTCCAACATTTATCATTTTCCTACATTGTCATATTGGCCAATGTGTTAGGTGTGAGGTAGTACCTCAGAGTTGCTTTAATTTACATTTCTCTAATCATGAGGGATTTAGAACATTTTTTCATATGATTATTGACAGATTTGATTTCCTCATCTGAAAACTGCTTATTCATATTCTTTGACCCAAATGAAGGGTTTTTTTTTAAGGATGGAGAAGACACGACATATCTGTAGGTAGCAAGGAAGTAGCCAGCAGAAAGGAAGAGCTCAAAGCTAGGAGAGAGAAGGAGTAGGGATGGTAGTGGGGGCAATTTGCTAGAGAAAGCAGAAGGGAATGGGATTAAAAGAGCTTGTCTTGATCAGGAGAAGGGAGGTGGACATTCAATTGGTGTGAGATGAGGGGGAGGAGAGAAGAGGGACCCCTTGACAAATGACCTCAATTTTCTGGTCAAGCATGAGGGCCTTGGCTGAGAGGGTGAGCGGAGTGCCTTGTAGGAAGTGACCTCTCCAGGCTTGATTTTCTGTGTCTGATAGATCAGGGTTGGACAAGGCAGTTGCCAAGAACCTTCCCTAATTCTAGGGTGCTAGATATCCTTGGACCTGCTAGCCCCAGCCTTTGCATCTCTCTTGTCCTCTTGATATTTTGAGATTTGGGGGACCTCTATGCTGACCACGTGCTGGCCTGTACCACAAGCCTGCTCTAGAGGGAGGCCGGCCTGGTTCAGAGGATGGGGATAGTATCTCAAGATACGATGTGGGGCAAGAGGAACAGCCTTGCAACAAGGGGCAGACCTGGAAAGATGCTTCCCTCAGCATTTCCCCTATTCTTTGGCCCTGCCCTGTGCCCAGTGCCAGGCTTGGAAAACCAACACATGAGACAACCTATTCCCACGTCCCAGATAGCTGGTGAGTCAGTATTGCCCTGGGAACCCAGGCAGTGAAGAGCATGGCATAAGTGTGTTCTCTAGAACTCTCTGCTCTCCTTTGGGCACTGAGGGGCAGGTCTTCCTCCAGGAGTCCTTTCTTGGTCTCTGTATAGAAGATTCTGGAGCTCTGGCCCACAAGGACCTTCTTAGGAGGTGGGTCTAGAAGCGTCTCCACTAAAGAAGAGGCAGCAAGGTGCAATGGAAGGAGCATAAGTTTCCAAATCAAAAGATGGGTTCAAGAAGCAGCTAGTTGGCTGAGTAGATTGAAAGCGAGGCTTAGAGATGGGAGGTCCTGGGTTCAAATCTAGCCTCAGATACTTCCTAACTGTGTATTCCTATGCGAGCCACTTAACCTAGCCCGTAACACTCTTCTGCCTTGGAACCAATCCATGGTATTGATTCTAAGATGGAAGATGAGTGTTTAAAAAAAGAGATGGGTTCAAATTCCAGCAATGACAGAAGGGAGCTAGGTGATTCAATGGACAGAGCAGTGGGTCTGGAATCAGGAATATGTGAGTTCACACCCAGTCCCAGATATTTCCTAGCTGTGTGACTCAAGTCAAGTCACTTAAACTCTCTCAATCTCAATTTCCTTCAATAGTAAAATAAAAGCATCTACCTCCTGGGGTTGTTGGGAAGGTCAAACGAGATCATATTTGTGAAGTACTTTTCAGACTTTAAAACGGTCTATAAATGCTCACTGTTTGCCACTAATTAGAAGGAATATTAGGGAACAGCTAGTTCAAGTTCCTTATTTTATAGAGGATTTCTCCAAGGCACAGAAAGGAAAGGTGACTTTCCTAAAGTCACCCAGCTAGGCAGAGCCTCAGCTCTAACAGCATAGGGGTTGTTGCTGTGTGACCTTTTGTTGTAAAGGCTTCAGACAATGAGCACATCCCAGCTCCATCGCTATAACCTGGAGCCCCCTTGCTATTGTTGTAGTTTAATCATTTTTCAGTCATGTCTGAGTCTTCATGACCCCTTTTCTTGGCAAAGATTCTGGTGTAGTTTACCATTTCCTTCTCTGATTCATTTTACAGAAGAGGAAACTGAGGCAAACAATGGTAAGTGACTTGTCCAGGGTCACACAGTTAGTAAATGTCTGATGTCAGCTTTGAACTCAAATCTTCCTGATGCCAGGCCTCAGCACTCTATGCACTGAGTCACCTAGCTTTCTGTAGCCAGATGCTTAGGCCAGTTTTCCCTCCCTGCTCATTCAGTCATTGAAGGCCAGAGCTGGAATCTGTTCTCAGCTGGTCATTTCTCAGCCTCACAAGGGTCATCCATCCTCTGCAGGGACACTGCAGTAAGAAGCTTCTTCCCATCAAAGGTAGCTTCTTTCCATTTCCCACCCCCCCCTTCTTGTTTTTTATGTTGTGTGTGTGTGTTTTTAATTACCTTCCCCCTTAAAAAGAAAAAAAAGGAAGGAAAACAATTCCTGTAACCAATATGCCCTTGGTCAAGGACAACAATGCACTTACATCTAGAGAATTTCAGAGCAGGAAGGGAGCTTAGAGATCAATTACTTTAACTCTCTTCATACATCTGGGAACTCCGAAGCACAGAGTGGAGAGGCAGCTTGCCTGAGATCACACAGCCAACAGGTAGCAGATCCAGAACTAGATCCTGGATTGTTAGTATTTAGTTATTCAGTCATGTCCGACTCTTCATGACCCCATTTGGGGGTTTTCTTGGCAAAGATGCTGGAGTTGTTTGTCATTTCATTTTACAAAAAAGGAAACAGAGGCAAACAGAGTTAAATGACTTGGCCAAGGTCCCTCAGCTAGGAAGTGTCTGAGGCCAGATTTGAATTTTGGAAGATGGGTTTTCTTGACTCCAAGCCTGGAGTTCTATCCACTGAACCACCCAGTTGTCTTTAGCGCCTACAGCAGAACTCAAACTTCTTAACTCACTGGCTAAGGTTCTTGTTGCTGTAATTACTGTCTTTCTTCCTCTCTTTTGAAATACTTCAGGGTTCACCTAGACCAGTGAGTGAACCTTTTAGAGACTGAGTACAGGGCCCTGCTGCCACCCTACCTCCCCAGACCAAGTGCTGTGCTCACCCCCCTCCCCAGAGACCTCATGCCGGGTCCCTTCTCCCCATCACATGCTGGGTGTGCCCTACCCACCCCTTATTCCACACAGGAGAGGAAGAAAGCATTCCCATTGGGCTTATGGGTAGAGGGGCAGGGGAAGTGAGGAATGTCCTCAGGCAGTATGGAGAGGGGGAGGGGAGTGACCCAAGCTCTCTGCTCCCCTCCAGCTCTGCCGCCTGTGAGCTGCCCACCTTACCCATTATGCACTCCCATTGGCTGCTGGACAGAGGGGTGGGGGATATGAAAAAATGTCATCAGGCAGAGTGGAGAGGGGAAAGGGAGAAGCTCCTCCTGAGTCACTCTGCCTTTCTAGTAACAAACTCTGGGGGTGGGAAGGGAGGGTTGCTGAGTGCCCACAGAGAGTGCTCTAGCTCTATGTACCATCTTTGGCACCTGTGCCATAGGTTCACCTTCACTGATCTAGACCCTGATGCTTGAAGAAGGACTTTGGTGTCTGGAGGTTTAGAAACCTTAAGTGTCTCTGAGGGATGTGAAAACAACAGGAAGCCTTATCTTCTTAGCCTGTACTGAAAGTTGCTGGGTGCTCCCAAGGTTCTATCTTTGGAGAGGATGCCCTGACTACCCAGCCATTGGGTCCCACATTTTTCTAGTCCTATGCATTACATATTTTTAAACCGTTATTTTCTATCTTAGTAAAAACTCTAAGAAAGGGCAAGAGCTAGGCAAATGAGGTTAAGTGACTTGCCCAGGGTCACACAGCTAAAACATTCCTGAGATCATATTTGAACCCAGATCCTCCCGATTCCAGGTCTGGTGCTCTAGTCAGTGTACCGCCTAGCTTCTCCTCATCCTCAGTATTATCAGATAGTGACAAGAGTTTAGGATTTGGAATAAGGAGACCTGGATTTGAATCCAGGCTCAAACACTGACTATATAGCTATGGGTAACTAAAGGCACTTTTCTTTAAAGAGGCTCAGTTTCAAACTCTGTAAAATGGGGATAATAATACTTATCCATTCTATCTCATAGTAAACTTGATTTTATAGTAAACTGTAGAGTGCTATGGAAATGGGAGCTCTCTCAAGGGTTTGGAAATTTGCTGCCTGAGAGCAGTATGCTCTAGAGGAGAAAAAAACCCCAAACAGTTGGAAGTCAGAAGACCTGGTTTTTGAATTCCTGTTTTCCAATTACTACCTATGTGACCTTGGTCCCTTTAGAACTCTGGGCTTCAGTCTCCTCCTTTGTTAAAAAGAAAAAAGAAAAGAAAAAACAAAGGGCGTGTGTGTGTGTGTGTGTGTGTGTGTGTGTGTGTGTGTATTGAGGCAGTGTACAACTAGGTGGTTCAAGGGATTGAGAACCAGGTCTAGAAATGGGAAGTCCTGGGTTCAAATCTAGCCTCAGATACTTCTTAGCTGTATGATCTTGGGCAGGTAACTTAACCCCTACAGCCTAGCTCATATCACTCTACTACCTTAGAACCAATACATAGGATTAATTCTAAGATGGAAAGGAAATTTTTTTAAAGGTTAGATGACATGATCTCTAAGGTCTCTTTTAACCCTAATTTAACTATAGTCCCATAATATAGGATAACAGAGTGAAGAGAGATTAATGAGTCCTAGAATTCTGGCTACCAATTAGGGAACTGTAGGTTCAAGTGCTAGCTCTTTGTGAAACTCAATATGTGATCTTGGGCAAGTCTCTTCCCCTCTCTGAGACTCAGTTTACTTGTCTGTAAAATGGGGGAAGTAGATTGGAGGCTAGTAAACTAGATGATTCTGAGCATCCTTGCCCACTGTGACATTCTATGAGTCAATAGAGGATTTCCAATGACATCTGGGGACTTGGCACTCACGGGATCTCAGCTCCACCCCGGGATCGTGGGAATTTGCCCAAGTTACTTGGCCACTTTGTTTTCTGATCAGGAATTGGGGCTAAAGACCTTGAAGCCTGGCCTCACCCAGGTGTGGGACTTAATGAGTTAATGGGAGCCTGGTGCTTGGAGATCATCAGATGAAAGGCTCATCACTGTAATTATTCTCCAGTCAAACTGCCTGCTCAGGTATGTGTGAGTGTGTGAGAGCTGGTCCAGGTCAGGAGGCAGCCAATTATCAGCCTATCACACCCCTCCCTTTTTAGGAGTGCAGGAGGGTGGCTGCTTTGGCCCTGACATGGCATTGGGTGCTGCCCCCCAGCCTGTGGGCACTTGGGTTCTCACGGTTGCTCACTGGGTTCATGGCATTCCCAGGGCAGAACAACAAGCTCTTGCTATAAGGTTATAATTATGGCCGGCGCTCTTCACCTGAGGAATGGCCCAGGCAACTTCCTTCCTTCTCAAAGAAACCTCCAGGGCTCAGGCATCCTCTGATGCTCCCCTTCATCAAGATGGCCAGGTTTGCCTGGGACCTGAAGCATAGAAGGGATAGATGTGCCCAGGAGACACAACAGGAGAATCTGAGGCTATGCCTCAACTGTAAAGCCTTTCCTAATGCTAATGCTCACTCCAAATCTGAACTCCGACCCTGACTCTACCTTGAACTCTGGCAGTGTTCAAAGGCAAAACGCAACAGATTTTGAGTCAGAAAACTGGGTTCAAATCTTGATTCTGTCCCTTGCTTCAAGTGGCAAATCCTTCCACTTCTCCAGTCCTCAGTTCTCTCTTCTACAAAATGGGTAGATTATTGTTGAGAAAAATTTCAATAGTTTCTGGCTCTTCATAACCCCATTTGGGGATTTTTTTTGGCAGAGATACTGGAATGGTCTGCCATTTCCTTCTCCAGATGGGGAAAGTGAGGTGAACAGGGTTAAATGACTTGTCCAGGGTTACATAGCTAGTATCGTAAGTCAGATTTGAAATCAGGGAGATGAGAACAGGCCCACACTCTATACACCGTGACACCTAGCACCTGCATGATGTCTAAGGTCCTTTCCAAATCTGACATTGTCATCCTTATAGATAAGCTTGAAAAAAAAACTGTCTCTATCTCTTTTCTCATCACTCAATATTCATGAAAGAAAGAATTAAGGAAGGAAGAAAGGAAGGAAGAAAGGAAGGAAAAAAGAAAGGAAAAGGAAGGAAAGAAGGAAAAAGGAAAGAAAGAAAAGATGGAAAAAGGAAAGAAAGAAAGGTAGGGGACAGCTAGGTGGCTCAATGGATCGAGAACCAGGCAGAGAGATGGAAGGTCCTGGTTTCAAATGTGACCTCAGATACTTCCTAGCTGTATGACCCTGGGCAAGTCACTTTACCCCAATTGCCTAGCCCTCACTGCTCTTCTGCCTTGGAACTAATACACAGCATTGACTCAAGACAGAAGGGAAGGTTCAAAAAGAAAAAAGAAAGTAAGTCTATGGGTCTTTTGTGTGGCATCAGCCTTCTTGATATGACTGAAGCATTTGACATCATTGCCCATTCCTTTTCCCCAGCTATTTCCGCCGTCTTAAGAGGCACCGCATCTCCTGGTTCTCCCTCTGCCTTTCCCACTGATTCTTCATTCTTTTCCCAGCTCATCTTGATTTCCCCCCAGCATCTGTCCTAAACCCTCTTCTCTCCTTTGGCAAGCTCATTCATTCTCCTGGCTGCAACCACCACCCACCTCTTTGGAGAGGACTCCTGAATCTCCAGTCCTTATCTCCCTTCTGAGCATCAGACCTACATTTCCCCATCTAGAGGTTGTCTCCATGGCAACCTGGCATGGTGGGCAGAGAGCTGGATTTGGACCCATAGCCTCTGGGAGAGAGAGCTGGTCCCAGAGCCCAGAGTATGGGCGTACAAATCTGGAACACAGTATCTGGATAACTCCTAGTGCTTTAGGCAGGTCTTTAAGTTGCAGAGAGGGTGCCAACCAGTATTGGGAGAGAGAGTTTCCTCATTCTGGAGTTCCCTCTACTAAAGGAAACCACAAGCCTAACCGTTATCCCTCCCACAGTAGTCTGTCAGTCCCTTAAACTCAGAATGTCCCTAATTGAATTTAAATGGTTTTCTATGGGGGCAGCTAGATGACTCAGAGGATTAAAAACCAGGACTAGAGATAGGATGTGCTGGGTTCAAATCTGACATCAGATTTCCTTCCTAGCTGTGTGACCCCGGGCAAATCACTCACCTTTTGGTTGCTTACCCTTTATGGTGCTTCTGCCTTGGAACCAATACACAGAATTGTTTCTGAGGTGGAAGGTAAGATTTTTTTAGATGGTTTATTGTTACCTTCTGAGTCAAGATCACACTCTTCTGGTTGGCATTCAAGGCCCTCTGAAATTTGGTGCTATTTTATCTAGCTTTATCTCAGATTATCCCCTTCTTCACACCCTGTCTCTGTACTGTGAACGCATCCCCTTCTCTCCTACTTCCATGCTTTTGATTATATTGCTTCCCCTACCTTCTTCACCTGTGAAAGATCCCAGGACCCCAGATTTAGAGCTTAGAGGTCACCTAATCCAAACTCAGATGGCTCAGTGGATTGAGTGCTAGGTCTGGAGTTAGGAAGACCTGAGTTCAAATGTAGCCTCAGACACATCAGCTGGGTGACCAGCAGCCAGTCAACCTCTGTATGCCTTAATCTACTGGGAAAAAAATGGTGAACCTGTCTAGCATTTTTGTGAAGAAAACCTCATGGACAGTATGATCCATTGTGTCACGAAGAGTTGAAAACAACCGAACAAGAACAGCAATCTAACCTCCTTATTTTACAGATGGAGAACTGAAGAGGGGAAGGAACATGCCCAAGGTCACATAGTTAGGAAGTGACAGAGTCAATTGAAATCCAGGTCATCTGACTTCATAGTTAGAATCTTAGTAACACCTCAATTTATCCAACTCCCATTCAAGTGTCGCCTCTTCCAGGAAACCTTCTTAATTCCCTGTCAGTTAACCCTGTTTGTCTCAGTTTCTTCATCTGGAAAATGGGGATAATAGCATTTACCTCTGATGGTTGTTTTTATGGTTGTTGTAAGAATCAAATGAGAAAATATATATAATCTCTAAGAATGAAGGTATATATATAACCCTTACCTTAACTTTTAGTATGAATTCTAAGACAGAATTCCAAGACAGAAGAGTGGAAAAGGCTAGGCAGTTGGGGTAAAGTGACTTGCCCAGGGTCACACAGCTAGGAAGTATCTGAGGCCAGACTTGAATCCAGGTCCTCCTGACTCCAGGCCTGGAACTCTATCACTGTGCTACCTAGCTTCCCTGAGATAATATTTGTAATATTTGTAAAGGGCTTCGCACAGTGCCTGGCACATAGTAAGCCTGAAATAAATGCTATTATTATCTCAACAAACATTTATTAAGTGCCCAGTGAGTGCAAAACTTTGTGATAATAAAGACAAAAGTTAAAATAAAAACAATCTCTGGCCTTGTAAAGCTTATATTTTTCAGGGGATGAGACTACAGCATACTTGTTTATTTTTTATTATCATGCAAAACACACTTTCATGTTGGTCATTGTTATAAGAGCAAAGTCCTACGTAACCCAAACCCCCAAATAAAACCATAACTACGTGGGAAGGGTAGTGAGCTTTGATCTGCATCCACCCGACTCCAATAGTTCTTTCTCTGGGGGCGGATAGATAGTATTCTTTGCCATAAGTCCTTCAGAATTGTCCCAGATCATTGCACTGTTGAGAGAAGCCAGGCTTTCAGAGCTGACCGTCATCTAATATTGCAGTTACTGTATAGCATGTTTGTTTATTAAGTAAATATCAAACCATTTGAGAAGGAAGAGAGACTAATAGCTAGGAATTCCCCCAAAGGCTTCTTGGGAAGGGCCAAGGGAGAGATGCAAATTTTCAGAAAGATGCCACTTCTGTCCTAGAGCTTATAGCCTAGTAGCAGGGCAAGATACAGATACACATATCTGGGACTTCATGATGTAAAGGCTAGAGTAGATGTACAAAGTGTTTTGTGGGCTCAAGAGAGAGACAGAGACAAAACCAAGGGACAAAAAAGAGGAGAGAGAAAGAAAGAGGTAGGTTGGAGGGAGAGAGAGAAAGAGAGAGAGAGAAGAAGAAGAAGAAGAAGAAGAAGAAGAAGAAGAAGAAGAAGAAGAAGAAGAAGAAGAAGAAGAAGAAGAAGAAGAAGAAGAAGAAGAAGAAGAAGAAGAAGAAGAAGAAGAAGAAGAAGAAGAAGAAGAAAGGGAGAGGGAAAGGGAGAGAGGGAGAGGGAGAGAGAAAGAAGAGAGGGAATATTTATATCTATTCAGGGAAAGAGAAAGAATCAAAAGGAAGATTCCTGAAAGATGTGCCTTTTGAACTAGACCTTAAAAGAAGAGTAGGACATTGGCAGACCAAGGTGGCAAAGAGGCTATTCTATGAGGCAGTGTTGTAGAGTGGAAGGTACATTAGCTCTAAGGTCAGAGAGAGATGTATTCAGATTCTGCCCTCTGATATGTAGTACCGGTATGACCTTGGGAAAGGAATTGAATCCTCCTGGGCCTTAGTTTCCTCCTCTGAAAAACAATGGGGTTGGATTGGATGCTCTCTGAGGACCCTTCCAGCTCTATGTTCCCATGAGTCTATCCCTTGTGCCTTCTAAATAGTGGTAACCATGTGAGATTAGGTATGGAGGCAAGAAAGTTCAAAATAATTGAGAAATATTCATTTGTTCTTTTGCCTAGAAGAAAATGGGCAATGGGGAGATCCGTCAGTCAATGATCAAACATTTATTAAGTGCCTACTATGTGCCAGGTTCTATGCTAAGCACTGGGAATACTGATACAAAGAATGAATCAATTCTTACTTTCAGGGAATTGATTCTAACAGGGGAGAGATCAGCCTGGAAAAGTCAGTTGGGACCAATTAGAAGGGCCTTGAAAGATGGACTTCCACCTCTAAGCCAAATTGTCCCATAGAACTCTTGTGTTCCATGTAATGCCACAAAGTGTTCCATGTAAAAATCATAGTACAAGTGATACTTTTCCTTTAAAAATATCAAATATAAAAACCAACTCATATATGACAATTTCTTTCCACATTTAAATAGATTTAATTTCTTTTTTTAAACCTTTACCTTCCATCTTAGAATCAATACTGTGTATTGGTTTCAAGGCAGAAGAGTGGTAAGGGCTAGGCAATGGGGGTCAAATGACTTGCCCAGGGTCACACAGCTAGGAAGTATCTGAGGTCACATTTGAACTTAGAATCTCCTGTCTATAGACCTGACTCAATCTACTGAGCCGCCTAACTATCCCCCACTAGGTTTAACTTCATGGGATCATGGGATGTTCATGATTGGAAACCAGGAGGATCTTAGAGGCCATCAAGTCTATTCCTTTCATTTTTCCCCTTATGAGGAAACTGAGGTCCAGTTAGGTTACCCAGGAGCACCTAGCTACTAAGGAAATAAGATGGCATTCATATCCAGATTTACTCTCTCTTGTTCTAGCATGACCTCAAGTCTTCTAATCAATTGAATATCCTTTATCTCCAGACCACTCCAGCCCCAAAGAATTTTAATTTAATTCAATATGAGTTGACAGAGACCTAGAACCAAGGTCCAGACAAATGGCATGTAGTATGGTCTTGATGGTTCTTGACTGTTCAGTGAAACCAAAATAGAAAGGAAGAGATTAGCTAGTCCCCGGAGGGAGGAAAGGTCTTCTTGTTCCAGAGAAAGGGCAAGGTTCATTGAGTAAGGGATAAAGGAAGAGAATGTGAATAAACTGGGACCAAGAAAAAAAATCATTTGATTCAGTGATTTGCTGTGTCATCTTAGGTAAGTCTTTTACTCTCTCTGGACTTCAGTCAATTCAGCAAGATTGAGAAACAGGCTAGTTTGTTTCTTTGAACAAAAAAACCTGATGTCCTAGAATGTCTCGAAATGTAGCACTTTGTATTCTTCTCCTTCCCCAGGTTTCCACGTTAACCCCTTGCAAGCAGAGACTGCACCAGTGCTCGAGACACAAAGACAGAACATAAATCCTGTTCTCTCGAGCTTTCCAACTAATGAAGGAGGGAGAAGTCCAGGAATAATTATGATATGAGGGAGAGTTAAATAAACTTAACTCTTTGATCAAATCCCACCCTTTCTGGCTTCCATCTTTTACCTTTTTTTTTTTTAATTTTCTGTCTTAGGAGGGCAAGGGCTAGGTAATGGGAGCTTTAGTGACTTGCCTGGGTCACACAGCTAGGACATGTCTGAGGTCAGATTTGAACCCAGAACCTCCTGACTCCAGGCTTGGCTCTCTATCCACTGTGCCACCCAGCTGCCTCACATCTTATACTTTTCTTCAGTCTTGGAATGTCCTCCTTCCTTGTCCTCTTGCCAGATTCCTTCCTCTCCATCTTTTAAAGTCCTACTCAAAAGCTACTTCCTCCAGGGAGACTTTTTTGTTGTCCTCTTGTCAGCAATACTCCTATCTTCAGACTTCACTTCGTATTCCATCAGTGTGATTCATATTTCACAAAATAGCATAGCTTCAAGGAGCCTTCGAGATCTTTGAGCCCAACCCTCTCATTTTCACAGATCAGGGAACCTGACACCCCAGAGATGGCACATAACTTCACCTGCTGTCACACAGGACTGTCCTAGCTGGAACCATGCAGGACAACCTTGTTCCTTCCATTATTTCTTTTTCTTTTTAATTTCAAACATTGTTCCTTGGTTACAAAAATCATTTTATTTCCCTCCCTCTCCTCCCCCACCCCTCCCATAGCTGATGCGCCTGTGTTCTTGATCAGAACCTCTTTCCATGTTGTTGGTATTTGCAATAGGGTGTTCATTTGGAGTCTATTTCCCCATTATTCCATTTCAACTCCCAGCCCTGACTACCACTAAGATCTGATGCTTCCCTTCCCATCTCCCCCCCCCCCATGCCTCCCACCTCTCTCTGTAGCCAGTTTCTTTCCCCATTCTCTTTCTTCCATCTCTCCTGTCCCCTGGGTAGTTACCCTAAACTTGCTTCCCAGGTCACAATAATGGATGAAAAGTTTCTGGTCCCTGAAAGTTAACCCAGTAGGACTAAGAGGAGGCTCTTTTGTTTCCTTGGACAAAAAACCTGATGTCCTATAATGTGTCAATATGTACCAGTATGTAGTCTTCTTTTCTAGTCTTTTCTAGTCTTCTTTTAAACCCTTACCTTGAGTCTTGAAATCAATACTGGGTATTGGCTCCAAGGCAGAAGAGTGATAAAGGCTAGGCAAAAGGGGTTAAGTGACTTGCCCAGGGTCACACAGCTAGGAAGTATCTGAGGCCAGATTGGAATCCAGGACCTCCCATCTCTAGGCCTTCTAGATTTATGTTTTAACCTCTTTCAAGATCATGAGCCACTTGGGCACAGACTTCATCTAATCTAGTCTTTGTGTCCTTCTTAGCTCTGAGCCCAGCACTCTGCTCATATGGACAAGAAGTCAGGGATGTGTGATTTGGAAGGAGGGTAGGGGCAAGGGAAGCCTCCTACCTAAGCAGGTGCAACTATTTATAATGGGGAAGTTAAGTCTTAAAAGTTTCCTGAGGCTCAGAGGTCAACTGACTTTGAGAGATTTGAACCCAGGTCTTCCTAACTTCAGATCCAACAGCACTATCCATTTTGCCCCTAAAGGGTGCTGGATAAACATTGGTTGAATTATTGGATTGAAATCTCACAGTCCTCTATGTAGCCCTGGTAGCAGCTGACATTTACACAAGGCTTTAACATCTGCCAAAGACATTATCTCATTTGATAGAGAGGGTGAACAATAATTGCCCATTAAATGAATGAATCACCATTTTATGGATGATGAGATTGAGGCCAAATCTGGATTAGAACTCAGAGCTCCTAATTCTGATTCTGGGGGTGCTAAAGAGACAAATTCAGAAGTCCAGGAAACCCAAGTCACTGCTATGGAGTGGAGAGGCCCCCAAATAGAAAGGAAGAGATTGGCTAGTCCCCAGAGGAAAGGTCTTCTTACTTCAGAGAAAGGAAAGGGCAAGGCTCATTGAGTAGGGATAAAGGATGAGAATAAAAAGAAAAGGAGTTCCTTCCAGGCTCCAAGAAAGAAAAATCATCCGATTCAGTGATCTGCTGGGTCATCTTAGGTAAGTCTTTTCTTTTCTCTGGACTTCATTTCCCACCTCTGTAAAAATGGCAGCCAGTCAATAAGGTTTCCTCCAGATCTGACAAAACATATCAATGCCTGGCCTGATGCCAGCTGGAAGTTATCAGAATTAGAGATGGGGAGTCATGGAAGGGGCTTTGAAGTCTTTAAGCCCAATCTTACCATTTTACAGATGGGAAAACTGAGGTCCTGAGAGGAAGGAGGACTCAGGGTCATATAGTCAGGAACAGTCAGAATCATACTACATGAGTCATGTGCCTGGACCTCCCCTCTCCCAGTTCAAGCTCTCTATCCACCACCACATGGGCTTCCTTCCCTCAAAGTCTTTTTCTTGGTGCTAGAAATGCCGTTTGTGGAGGAGATTCCTAGATCGTCATACAGGGCTCCATCTGAGCAGGCTCCAAATTTCCATAGCTCAGAGGGCATTGGGGTTTTTTTTTGGGGGGGGGGGTTGAGTCCTGGTTTCCTTTAGCAGTCTGGAGAGGTTTGTGGTTCCCTTCTTTAGATGAAATTTTTTGTAATGAATAAGAAAAAACACGATTTTATAAAGAAAAAATAAAACCCACATTGTGAACTGCGGATAGATAATGAGCTGAGTGGCTAAGAGACAGCACTATGGTGGAGTAGACAGAGCAACGGGCTTGAATTCAGGAAGACTCAGGCTTGTTCCCCTCTGGACAGCTCACTCTAACTTCTCTGGGCCTCATTTTTCTCATCTGGAAAACAGGAACAATAACAGCATCCACCCGGCAGGTGGTACAGCTTAAGTAAGAGGACATAGCTTTGCAACAAGGGGCATGGGTGCTCCCGGGAAGGCTCCCAGCAGACATAGAACAGAGGACGGTATTGAAATCTTCCTCTGTGAAAGTCTTTGGGTCTAGAATTAACCCCCATTCTCCTGGAGCCATTTTGGCTGTAGAGGGAGTAAGGGCAGCCTGGGGTTACAGGATTTAGAGCTGGATGGGACTCGAAAGACCCTCTAGTGCAACTCTCCATACCGCAGATGCGGGACACTGAGGCCCTGAGAAGGGTCTAACTCGCCCAAGTCCCGCATCCCATTTTCTGGGGCGCTTTCTGGCGCCTGCGGCTCTGAGAAGCTCACGTGTAGCCAAATCGCGTCGGGGAACTGAGGGCGGAACCTGTTCCCCGGGAGGGCGGACCCTTCTTCAGGTCGGCCGAGCCCAGGCAGAGTGTCCAATGAGTGTGTAGATGGGCGGAGCGACCCCGCCTCCCTCTATAAGAAAGCAGTCTCGGCCCGGAGCCTGAGGAAAGGCTGATAGGACAGATCTGGAGCTGACCTGGGACTGGAAAAGCAGCTTCGCTGGGCTGCAGATTCTGGAGCCGACTTCGTTTGGGTCCTTTGGGGGAACTGACGGGACGACTCGGGCTTGCTCTGTCCAGGCCGGGGTCCCGCGGAGAAGATAGGGGAAGGGCCAAGTCCCGAGATCCAGATCACAGACTGGGACTGCCCGGAGCACTCCCAGGCTGAGCGGGGCTCTCCCCGCAGCCAGGGCTGAATCTCCACCCCTCTCTCTGCAGGGTCCTCCATATCTCGCTTCCCCGCTCCTCATCCTCTGTCCCTTCCCCCATGACGGACCCCCTGATGCTCCCCATGGGCCATGGAGTTCCGGGGCTGCAGCCTCACCGCCTGGGGGTGGGTTCTCTGACCCCCAGTCCCCACGTATTCCGGACCCTGCCCCCTGCTTCCGACGGCTTCCCGCACCCCTATGCTGGGCCCGGCCTGGAGAACGGCGACCTGCGCCCCCGGCCCAACTCAGCTGTCCAGCTGGGACCCCCGCCGCCAGAGTCCGGGACCCTGCTGTACCCGGGGCAGCCTGGGCCCTTTCCCGGACCCCCACGGCCACCACAGCTCGCGACCAGCCTCCATAGACAGAAGCTTCACCCTTTCTACCAGGGCCACCCTGTGGGGTGTGCTCTGGGCCCAGGCACCCCGCAGTGCTGGCCGGGCCCTCTGGGCCCACACCTGGCGCCCCCGGCCCTGACCTTGAGCTGTGTGGACGCGGAGCTCATAGACGAGGAGACGCTGACTTCTTTGGAGCAGGAGCTGGAGCTGGACCGGGTGCAGGAGTTGCCCGAGCTCTTCCTGGGACAGAACGAGTTCGACTGCCTCTGGGACTTTGGGGGCAAACAGCAGGCCGGGGCCGTGAGCTGCTGAGGGCCCCAGGGCACTGACCTTTTCCAGGATTTCCCTTGCCCTCTCACCCTGGCCAGGCTAGCAGACAATCATGCCTACTCTAGTTCCCCTCTTTATAGGTTAGGAGCCTTGTCCCTTGATCCCTTTTGGCTCCTTCTGGAGTAGAGACTTGGAGAAAGGGGGTCATGCTTGAGGAGGAGCCCCCACCAGCATAAATTGTCTGTTCCCCTGGGGTTTAAAATGTCTGGATTGGGGTTTAGGAGGAGACTCTGTGGCACTGCAGAATGCTTGTTGGGCGCCCTAACCTATGTATTGTACAGATGGTCAAGGGCATAATCAGGATTTGAACTCAAGGTCTTCTGACTTTAAGCTCTTTCCCACTATGCCAGATTTAACTGTGGAGGTTTTTAGCTGGGGGCGGGAGGGGAATTACAGATGTCTGCCTTTATATCTTCTCCTCCTGAGCCATTGTAGGCCAAGGGTCTATACCAGACTTTCCTTTTCTCTCTCCCATCTGGCTGAAAGTAGTACTACTGGCACTTGGCAAAGGACTCCCTGTACTTGCCTCAGGGGCACAGGCAAGGTGTGCCTGGGTCATTGCCACTTTTTCTGCAAGCCACTGTCCCTGCGTTGGGGCTATTTGGGGAGGGGAATTCCCCAGCTTGTGGGGGACTGTCTGGCTTAAGGTCATGCCCTCTCTTTGCCTTGAAAGCCAAAATAAATCTGTTTCTCTTTGGGTTTGGAGTCTGCTGACCTGATTTGGGGGAAACCTGCTGTGGGAACTTTTACCAAAGGTCCAGTTTGTTGTTTGACTGGGGGGGGAGGGGCGGATATGGGTGAGTGGGGGAGAGAAATGCAAGCAAACCCAGATGGGGGGAGGGGGAGGGCAGGACTGGGGCATCAAGGCACCATTGGGCTTGCAGATGTGGGCTTCTTTTGAAACTGCCCCTGGGTCTTGCAGTTGAAATGGCGCAATCTCAGCTTCCTTCTTGGAGAGAATGGCAGTTGGTCTCTGAGCTTGTTCCTGAAAGGCTGAGGCCCAGAAAGCGTCCTGGGCTGGTCTGCCTTGGGGTGGAGTTCCGGAGACCTCTGGAGAACAGCTTGGGCAGCTTGCAGGTGGCTGCTGCCCCCAGCTGCTCACTGCTGGTGGTGCTGCTGAAGAAGGAAGGAGGGAGCTGGTTGTCAGACGGAGCAGGGCTACCTCAGAGCCTTCTCCGTCAGGTCTAGTTCTCTTCCTTTCTGCCTTTGCCACCTCCTTCCCCATGCAGACCAACTGGCTACATTTCTATGGCAGAATCCCCCTTTGGGCTGGAACCTGTGATTGCCTCGATGCCAGGGGTTTCTACCATAACAATTATTCGTCTCATCCACGCCTGGCTTGCCCAGGGTGAAAGAGCCAGCTTTGGGGGTGGGATCTGAGCCCACATTGTCCTGCCTCGGAGGCTCCCTTCCTCCATTCTACAAGGCTGCTATTGGGCAATCTCCCCCAACCTCTAACAGTACACTTCTCTTTCCTCACAACTGCCATCGGGGTTTGGGCTCCCATTCCCAGATGAGGGAACTGAAGCTCGGAGGAGCCGGTCACTTAGACAATATGGAGTCTCCTGACTCCTAGAGACTCCTCTAGCTGCTCTGTCCCGCTGTGGTCAGCCGTAGCTTACTCCAGCAGAGAGGGAGAAAGGCCATAAGAATGGGACCACAGTGCTTTTCGGAGCAAATGAATCTCACCGGAGCAGGCTTGATGAGGAGGGCCTTACGTCCCTCCTCCAATGAGGTGGAACTCAAAACGAGCAGGATGGTTTCTAAAGTAAAGAATACTGAATTTGAAGTCAAAGATTGAGGCTCCCAATGCCAGGGGTATCACTGCCCCTGAGATGCTGGTCAGATTACTTTTGGGGGGCCTTAGTCTTCCTATCCAAAAAATGGGGATTAATGGTTGCATTCCAATGAAAACTTTTTGAATTAAAGGAGAGACTAGAACCAACCTAGGCATTCTTTGGAAAAATCACTTAGTTACATGAAGGATTAATTGGAGAAGGGAGATTAAGGCAGGAAAACAGAACTATTACAATAATCCAAGGGCTATGAGAGCCTGAACTAGAGGAGTCCTAATTAGTGGGAGTGGAGGGGAAGGGCTGAATGGAAGGGATGCTGTAGAGGTAGAGATGGGATTTGGCAAATGAAGAAGAGGAAAAATGCTTAAAGATGACACAGGGTTGGAGCACAGCTGACTGGGAAGATGGTTTGGCTTTCAACAGAGATAGTGAAGAGGATGGATGAGTTTAGGGGTGGGAGACAGTGATGACTGCTTCAGTTTTCATCTGTGGAGCTTAAGGAGCCCAGTCCTCTCTCTTCAAATACAGATGCAGGGCCAGAACTCAAGGAATGGATGGTTTGAATTGTGAAGACCTGCCATGAAGAGGAATTGACCACATTCTATCTCGCCAATATTCTTTTTTCCTAACAATTCAACAAGATTTTATTAAGTACCTTCTTTATGCCAACAATGGTACCAACCCTTGGGGATACAAAGACAAAAAAAAGTTAGGAAGGAAAAGAAGAAAGAAGGAATATTGCCAATATTCTTAAAATGTGATGTCTAGAATCAAGCCACTGAGAAGCATTCATTAAGCATGTAATTAATTACTATATACAAGACACTGTAGAGATGGCTCTGCTCCAAACATAGTCTGGCTAAGACAAAAGACAATCCTATCTCCCCATTTTGGATAATATACCTCTCAATGATAGCATTAGCCTTTTGGTTCTTATGTTACACTCCAGACACTCCCAGCTTTCAGTTTTCTAAGACAACCCAGTTATTTTTCATTACTAGCTATCGCCCAGTCACTACTCTCCCTAATGACTAGGGAGATGCTTCAGACTTTAGAAAGCTGGGAGGAGGGATAATGAAACTTAGGACTCCATAGGTTGAGGAATGAGTTAAGTAGTAAGACAGTTGAGTTTGATTTTTTAAAAAAGAAATTTAGCAGTAAAGACAACTACTTCATACAGTGGATAGAACCCCAGGTTTGGAGTTGGGAGATCCTGGCTTCAAATTTGACATCAGACACTTCCTAACTGGGGGACCCTAGGCAAACCACTTAATCCCAATTGCCTAGCCCTTACTGCTCTTCTGTCTTGGAACCCATATGGATTAGTAGTAAAGAGGAAATAGACAATAATAGTTTGGGGAGAGGTATTACAGGTAGTGGGGTATAAAGAAAAGGGCATTGGATTTGGAGTCAGAAGACACAGGTTCAGGTTCCAGCTTTGCCATGATTGCTATTTGACTTGTGACAAATCACTCTACTTTTCTGAGTAGATATCAGTTTTCCCCTTTGCAAAGTAGGGTTAATTCATTATGAAGATCAAATGAGATAATTGATATAAAGTGCTTTGTAACCGTAAAGCACATCATCAACATAAAGTTATGGGAGTTAGAGCTAGGAGGATTCATAGATCTTATCTACTACCCCTTCCCTCCTCCCCACTTTTACAGACAGGAAACACCCTCAGAGAAGTTGTGACTTTCCCCAAGGTCACAGATGAGTAAGGAACAGAGCCAGCTTGTCTGCTTCTCTGCGCTCTCCTGGTCCCCTCATTGGATGGTTATGTCACTTTGGGCAAGTCTTTTCTCTTTGGGTATGTTTTTCCAACTGTAAAATGAGAGGATTAGACTGGAGAACCTTTAAGCTCCCACTTAGGTCTGATCTTGTGTGAGATACAACTGCAAGAGACAGTGATTATATTATCAGTTGTTGGCTCACATGATCTCAGTGACTGTTGAGACCGGATGGAAGAGAGTGGGGGTTGATGGAGAGTGGTGGCAACTCTGAGGCAATAGGTCTGGTGGGGCCTCTGCCTGGGGATAGCCAACACTTCAACTTGGCCCTGGCCCAGGAAACATAATCTATAATCCTTGATGGTATGGTGAAAATGAGCCCATTCTCCTCCAGCACTGTGCCCTGACCAAAGGACCTGGGATGAGACATTTCCTGTCCTTTATAGACTCCTTTATAAATGTCCCATCACCCAAGGGCCCAAACTGTCCACCCCAGGGTCCTCTACTCTTTCAAGATAATCCCATCTCTGGATTAAGTTCCATTTTTTCCTGGGGCCTAAGGGATCACATCTAGTGTAGCAAATGCCCCCCCTCAAGATGAATAGAGCCACTGAGACAGAAATAGAAATTTTCAGAGTTGGAAAAGCCATCAGAGGCTGTGAAGCACAACCCTTATCTGAGTAGGTATCCTCTTCAAAAATAAACAAAAAACCAGCCAAATCTTTGCCTTCTATCTTAGAATCTGTAGCTTCCTACAGCCATAAATTAATATATTCATGGGTGGACACCTGAGAAGGAGATTGGAAACTGAGGGAAAATGGGTAAAGGAGGGAGAGAAGGAGGGAGGGGAGAGAGAGAGAGAGAGAGAGAGAGAGAGAGAGAGAGAGAGAGAGAGAGAGAGAGAGAGAGAGAGAGAGAGAGAGAGAGAAGGAATAAAGACTCAGAGACAAGCAGTTAAAAAATGTGGGCTCCATTGTGCTTGCTCCTCTGATGGTATTGAGAGAGATGGTACTGCACATGTTCCCGAAGTTTTATCGAAGAATAGTGAGAGGTAGCTAATAAACATGTGACATGGCATAGATTTTTAACATTGGCTCAATTGACAATCATGTAATCATAGAGGAGGAGGTTAATCAAACATGTGACTTGGTAAGGAATGTGATCTAACAATGAGGTATCCTATCAGCTACCACCCTGCCCAGGAATTCTTTTGACTTTTGGACTGAAGATTTGGAAATACAATGATCAATAAGTAACATGGCCATGTATCTGGTATATGAGTACTTGGGTTATAATATCAATACATCAATACTTTCAACATGAGAATATACCTGAGATGCTACAGAATCAATATTTTATATTGAGGCAGAAGAGCAGGAAATGCTAGACTCTGGGAGTTAAGTGACTTGCCCAGGGTCATATAGCTAGGAAGTATAGATATCCTCTTTATATCATTTCCAACTAGGAATCAAACATCTACTTAAA
Source organism: Monodelphis domestica (assembly GCF_027887165.1). Taxonomy (NCBI): domain Eukaryota; kingdom Metazoa; phylum Chordata; class Mammalia; order Didelphimorphia; family Didelphidae; genus Monodelphis; species Monodelphis domestica. The sequence goes on along the minus strand of NC_077230.1, from coordinate 370,193,987 downwards.
GGCCTTAGGTGACGGGGAACTCACTAGCTTCCATCATTTCCATCTTCTCCTTATATTCGCATGCTCCTAAACAGAGTTGGAGGAAATCCTAAAAGTCATGCTTGTTGAGCCTCAGTACAAAAATTTGTAATTGAATCTCAATTTGGCTCTTTTCCAATTCATCCTCTCTCCTTTTCACAATGATTGTTTCATACTTGCCCATCTCTCTTCAAGGCTCCCATATCACTCTTCTCCTTCTCTAAATCATCTCAGATGAGGACCAAGCTTTATACCTCATTGAAAAAAAGTTGTAATTAGTTGAGAGCTCTATCTTCTCTTCTCTACTCCCATATCCATCTGCTATAAAACCCCATCTCACCTCCTTCACTCAAGTCTAGAAGTGGTGGACTTCTCTTTGCCAAGGCCAACCCTTCCAAATGTTCTTAATCCTTAATCCCATCACGTTTTGTCTTCTCTAGCAGATGGATGCCACCATCACCCCCAGTATCTCATTACCTTCAATCTCTTCCTATCTCCTTTCTTGTTGCCCACAAAAAACATCCTTATCTCTCCCATCCTTGACATATCATCACTTTATTTTACCACCTTTATAGCTATAGCTCTGGATCTCTCCTTTCTCTACTGAACTCCTTGAAAAACTCCATATTCAATGCCTTCCCTTCCTCTCTTTTCATTCTCTTTTAAACGTTTGATTGTTTAGCTTCTGACCTCATCATTCATCTGAAGCTGCCCTCTCCAGAAGTTATGAGAGGCTTCCTGACTAGAAAGTCTAATGGCCTTTTCTTAGTTGTCATCCTTTGTTCTGTTGACCACTTCCTACTGGATATACTTTTCTCCTCCTTGGGTTTTTGTGACCTGTTCTCTCTTAGTTCTCCCACCTGTATGATTGTTCCTTCTCAGTCTCCTTTATTGAGTCTTTATCCATGTCTCACACACAACTTTAGGTTCTCTCCTGGGTCCTTTTCTCTTTTCTTTTTCTACTGTGTCACTTGGTGATAATATCAGCTTCCATAAATTCAATTAATATCTCTACGTAAACAATCCAGATCTATAATCCAGCCCTAACCTCTCCTTTGGGCTCTAATCCCTCACATCCAACTGTACATTGGGCATTCAAAACTGGCTGCCCCATAGGCATCTCAAACTCAACATGCTCAAAACAATCCCTGTCTCCCTTCTGAAATTCCCTAGTATTGTCAAGGGCATCACCAGCCTCCAAGTTAAATAGCTTTATAACTTGGGCATTATTCTTGATTCCTTTCTCATGCCCATATATATAATCCATTGCCAACTACAGAAATCCTGATATATCTACCTCCATACTATCTTTCATATATGTTCCCTTCTTATTCACAACAGCCACCCTGTTAGTTAGACACTCATTACCTCTTATCTAGTCTCTTACAATACCCTTCTTATTGCTCTTCCTGCTTCAATTCTCCCTATTCCAATTTATCTTCTACTCAACTGTGTAAAGTTATTTTCCTATATTGTAGGTTTTACCCTGTTACCCCCTCCTACTCAGGAAACCTTAGTGGCTCCTTGCCTCCAGGATCAACTATAAAGTCCTCTATTTGGCAGTTAAGGTTCTTCATAATCTAGCCCCTTCTTAGCCTTCTAGTATAGTGATGGCAAACCTTTTAGAGACTGAGTGCCCAAACTACAACCCTCATACTACATGTGAACCACACACCCTACCCCAGACAAGGGAAGTAAGAAGCACTCCCATTGGGCTGCTGGGCAAAGGGGCAGGTCATGTGAGAAATGACCTTAGGTGCATGTGGAGAGGGGGAAGGGAACAGCCCCCTCTGGCATGTGGGCCATAGGTTCACCAACATGGTTCTAGTCTATACACCTTTTCCTCATCTTTTCAAACTCTATCATCCAGTGATACTGGCCCACATGCTATTCTTCTCACAGAAAATACCATCTCCATTCTATCCCTATCTCCATCTCATCTTCATGACTACCTACATCCCTATTCCTATCTCCATTTCCATCCCCATTTTTATGCCTTTGCATTGAATTATCCCATGCAATTCCACCTTATTTCTGTCTCTTAGAATTCCAGACTTCCTTCAGGAAAACTTAGTTCAACTTTCACCTTCTATAGGGGATCTTTCATAGTCCTCCTTACTTAAAGTTAAAATGTTCTTCCTTCTACTCTGTATATATCTTGTATGTGCTTATATATGTACATGTTGTCTCCTTCATTATACTATGAATTCTTTGATGCAGTTATTCATACTATGAATTCATACTATGAATTCTTTGATGCAGTTCTTTGATGCACACAGTGGATAGAGAACTAGGCATGGAGTCAGGAACAATTGAATTCAGATCTGACCTTAGACTCTAACTAGATATATTACCTTGGGCAAGTCACCTAACCTTTGTTTATCTCAGTTTCCTTCATTGTAAAATGGGAATAATAATAATAATAATACCCATCTCCTAAGGCTGATGTAAAACTCAAATGTGATCATATTTTTAAAGCAACTAGCACAGTGCCTGGCACTTAGGAAGCACTTAGTAAATATTTGTCTCCTTCCTTGAGGAGAGTGACTATTTTTGTCTTTTATTGTACCTACAATACTCAGCACAGTGCCTGGAACCAAATAAATGCTTAATGATTGCTTGTTGAGAGGCAGCTAGGCAGCATAGTAGATAGAGCACTAGGTCTAGAGACAGAAGGTCCTGGGCTCAAAATCAGTCTCAGACATGTGAATCTTGAAATTTCTCATACTTGTAAATGTTAAAAAATTCCCCATTGGGGAATTCTCCATTGGGACAATTCCCTACTGGGACCATTCCCCATTTGGAAAGGGGATTTTGGAACACAGGATATCAGAGATGAGCCAGATCTTAGGACACAATGTCAGAGTTGGAAGGGACATTACAAACCACCTAGTCTAATCTTTCCCCCTAAACCTCCACCACTATCCCTGTCTCTCTCCTCCTGGTCCCTCAGACTCACAACCTAGGAGTCCTCCCGGATTCCTCACTGCCTCACTCCCTTCTCTCCCTCATATCCAATTTATTTCCAAGGTCCATTGATTTCACCTTTGCAGCATCTCTCAAATATGTCCGCTTCTCTCTCCTGGCTCTGCCAGCACTCTAGTGCAGACCCTCATTACCTCACCTGGACTATTGCAATAACCTGCTGGTGGGTCTGCCAGCCTCAGGTCTCTTTTCCACTCCACTCCATCCTCCATTCAGCCACTAAAGCAATTTTCCAAAAATGCAAGTTTGATCATGTCTCCCCCACCCCTACTCAAATTCCAGGTGCTCCCTGTTCCCTCCTGGAGCAAATACAAAATTCCCTGCTTGGCATTCAAAGTCCTTCCTAATCTATTCCCCTCCTATCTTTTCTGGTCTTCTTATACCTCCCTCTCCAATATATACTCTTCAATCCAATGACCCTGGGCTGGCTCCTGGCTGTTCCACAAGCAAGTGTCTTACTCCATCTCTTTCCTTTGGGCGTTCTCTGCCTGTCCCCTTTCCCCAGAACCCTCTCCCTCCACCACTGTGACTACTGACCTCCCTGGCTTCCTATACGTCCCAACTCAAATTCTGCCTTCAACAGGAAGCCTTCCCCTTAGAACCTTCCCCAAGCCCTTTTAATTCCTGTACCTTCCTTCTGTTAATGATTCCCATTTGTCCTCTATGCAGTGTGCTCTGTATGTTTCTGTTTGCATGTTGCCTTCCCCATTAGACTGTAAGCTCCTTGAGGGCAGAGCCTGCCTTTTGCCTGTTTGTGTCCCCAGTGCTTGATATAGTGCTTGCTTGGCACATAGTAGATATTTAACAAATGATTACTGAATTGAATTACAAATGAGGAAAGTGAGACCCAAAGAGAGGAAGTACTTTGCCCATCAGCCAGGAGAGAAACTAGAGGTGGGGCTTTCATTTCCTTGTTTGTAAAGGGACTGAAATAACAACCAAACCATCGAAAAGCCAGGACATTATTTTGGCTCTGTTGAATCCACAGTTTACTTGAGAATTTCAGAAATTAGCACAGGCCAGAAGGCCAGTTTCCCCAACAAGCAAAGGCTGCAGAATCAGATAAGAGTGGATGATGAATGTTTATTGAGCACACTTTGTGCCCTGGAAGAAGATAAGGGAGAAAAATCTCCATCTCTAGGATCCTCTGAATTGGTGGGAGAGACAGGATGTATAGTGAAAATCCACATCAACAGATTGCCATTGTGTGGCGGCAATGGAGTGAAACAGCACGAACACTGGCCTTCTATTTAGAAGGCCTGGGCTCCATTCATATTCTGCCATTGATTTACTATGCAATTTTACTTGGACAAATCATTTTATTTCTCTGAGCTTCAACTCTCTCTCCTCTATTCTGCATCCCCAGATTCAAGGAAATATGTAGGTCAGCATTCACTCAAAGCCAGCTCCCGGGTCCCCACATCTGTGTTTACATTCAACAGTCAGTCAGAGGACACATCTGTTCAAAACAAAAGACATTTACTAAACATCACAGCAAATAGAGTGATGGCTCCTTTTAGTAGGCTTTCCCACAGATCACTGTTCTATCAGAGAGGAGGAACACTACAGATGTAACACACATACAGACATGTTAGAGCCTTCAAGATACTCTCTTGCAGACACCTAGGGGCTCCTCCAAATGTGCAAGACAGCCTTCCTCTCCTCCTAAAGAGACTATGCCTCAACTCCGAGATACCACAAAAAACAAGTGTCCCTTCTTTCCAAAGCTCTTCTACTGCCTCTACCTCTCATTGAGGGTCTCCATTGAGCGGCATTTTCTGCACCAATTGGGAGAGTCACATGCAAAATGCTCCAGCCTTGACAGGAAACCCTACATGAAAATGTGGAACCCAGAGCAGAATGTAATATTCCAGAGGTGGTATGATAGGACAGAGATATAGTGAGGCTGTCACCTGCTCCTTTTAATATGGTCTAAGATCACATTACCTTTTTTTGGACTGTCATCTGTTGCTCCATTAGTAACCATTTATAAAGCAACTACTATGTGCCAGACATTCTGCTTCATAGTGGTGGTACAAATACAAAGAATAAAACAATCCCTAATCGGAGGAATTTCTATTCTAAAGGCAGAGACAATAAAAATATTTTATATAGAGCTATCCAGGATTATTATTCCCATTTTGTGGATAAGGGAAATTGAGGTTGAAAGAGCTGAATTTACAACCCAAATAATCTCTTTTTATATACATAGATATTTATCTTCATGCATATTATGTTCATATATATATATATTTATGTACCAACAAATTCAAAATGATTAAGTACAAGGTAACTTGTGAGGAAGGGTATTGGAATTGAGGCATCTCCAAAGACTTCACCTGGAGTTTGAAGAGAAGGATTCTATATGGTTGAGGTAAGAAGGGAACACATTCTAGGGATGGGGGATGGCCACTGCAAAGGCATGAAAATGGGAATGTGCAATGGAAAGAATCAAGTAAGGTCAATGTGCCTAGATTTCAGAGTGCAGGAGGGGAAGAAGCAATGGTTAATACAGCTGGAAGTTGATTGTGTTGATTCATAGTAAATTTGCAGTCCTCTAAAACCTCTATTTGGGTTTTTTTCTGCAAACTGTTGTCCAGCTTCACCTCTGCTATCCTGTTCTTTTAAAATTGACGTTAAAAATATAAGTGAAGGACCTTGTGTTTATTCCTATTACATTACATTCTGTCCATAGTTCCAGGTTGTTTAAATTTTTTGGATTCCAGTTTTGTCATCCATTTGTTAGTTATCCTCTTGTGTCATCTTCAAATAGGACAATCAAGTTTTCTTGGTGTTCACTTACATCTTTGATTTAATAAGAAATGAAAGGCATAAATGAGAAAGCCAAGTACAGATCCCTGGAGCACTCCACTAAAGACCTTCTTCATGGCCACTGATGGATGCATTAATTTGTACTGTGTGGCTGCTGGTGGAGTTGTGAATTGATCCAACCATTCTGGAGGGCAATTTGGAACTATGCCCAAAGGGTGCTAAAAGATTGTCTGCCCTTTGATCCAGCCATAGCACTGTTGGGTTTATACCCCAAAGAGATCATAAGGAAAAATACATGTACAACAATATTCATAGCTGTACTCTTTGTAGTGGCAAAAAATTGGAAAGTGAGGGGATGCCCTTCAATATGGGAATGGCTGAACAAGTTGTGGTATATGTTGGTGATGGAATACTATTGTGCTCAAAGGAATAACAAAATGGAGGAATTCCATGGGGACTGGAATGACCTCCAGGAAGTGATGCAGAGTGAGAAGAGCAGAACCAGTAGAACATTGTATACAGACATTGATACACTGTGGCACAATTGAATGTAATGGATTTCTCTACTAGCAGCAATGCAATGATCCAGGACAATTTTGAGGGACTTATGAGAAAAATGCTATCCACATCCAGAGAAAGAACTATGGGAGCAGAAACACAGAAGAAAAACAACTGCCTGATCACATGGTTCAATGGGGATATGATTGGGGATGTAGACTCTAAACAATCACCCTGGTGCAAATACCAATAATATGGAAATGGGTCTTGATCAATGACACATGTAAAACCCAGTGGAATTGCTCATCAGCTATGGGAGGGGGGGTGGGAAGAGGGGAGAGGAAGAGCATGAATCATGTGACCATGGAAAAATGTTCTAAATTAATTAAATAAATAAATTTAAAAAATTTATATTGTGTGGGTCTAGTGACTCAGTTCTCCAGCTTCTTCATTGTACCATCATTTAACCTAAATCTCTATATTTTTGTCCACAAGGATGATAGGAAAGACTTTGTTGAATACTAAAATCTAGGGGTTCTCAGAGATGTCAGGGGATCTGTGAACTCAGATGGGAAAAATAGCTTTATTTTTACTAACATTTAAATGTAATTTAGCATTTTCTGGAATTATTTAAAATATTATTCTGAGAAGGGGCCCGTAGGCTTTTCCAGTTAGCCATAGGAATCTAGGATACAAAAGATGTGAAGAAGTCATGATTAACTTCATTGACATGGCTGGCAACGGGTCCAAAAGAAACAATATTAGTCTGGTGTGAGGACAGTGATAGTATTTTGTATATCTGACCTCAGAGAGTTAGCCAAGACTGATTCCCAATTTGGGGCTTTTTGGCTTTTGTGAAAGATATTAAGCAGGCAGCTAGGTGGAACAGTGGATAGAGCACTGGGCTTGGAATCAGGAAGACTCATCTACATGAGTTCCAAAGTGACCTCAGACACTTACTAGCTGTGTTACCTTGGGTAAGTCACTTAATCCCATTCACCTCAATTTCCTCAATTTGTCAAATGAGTTGGAGAAGGAATTGGCAGACCACTCCAGGATCTTTGCCAAGAAGTCATGACTGAAAACAACTGAATAACAATAAGATATTAAGATTTTTATTATTGTCTTTTCCCCCTCACCACTTGACATTCATATTCTCTATCTGTCTCTCTCTGTCTCTGTCTCTGTTTCTCTGTCTGTATGTCTGTCTCTCTCTCATATTTTCTCTTCCCAGAAGCCTCTATTTGACTTTCCCTGCAAATCAATACAGGCTGTGGAATGTTGGGAAAGCCTCTCCCCCTCTTTCATCCTCAGTTTCCTCTTCTTCAGGATGAAAAGATTTGATTAATCTTGACTAAATGGTCTCTAATCTATTTCTCAGCTCTATATTCTGTTTTAGAGGCCCCTCCATTTCTGATGTCTATTCTATGCCAAGCATTCTGAGTTATTAAGTCTAATTAGGTGGCACAATGGACAGATCACTGGACTTGAGGTTGGGAAGACCAGCTTAAATCCTGCCTCAGATACTTCTTCATTTTGACCTTGCCTCAGTTTCTTCATCTGTAAAACAAGGAACTTGGGTTCCCAGGTCTCTTCCTGCTCTAAATCTAGGATCCTCTGAACACTCTAAAAATCCAAGATGTTTTCCAACTCTAACATTCTACAGAAATAATAGCACTTTTCCGTATTCCAGGTTTGCTAAATGCCTTCCTCATAGCACTCTTGTGAGGTATAGCCAGGCTCCGATTGCTAAATTGACAACTCAGAATGTCACAGGAGACCAGCAAATGTCGAAGCTTTGATTTAGACTCAGACCTTTTCTGATTTGAAGTCTAACATGCTTTCTTAAGATTACCTTGTCTACTACCTTCTATGTGCCTCTATTCTAGGCACATAATTCTCTGTTCCAGTCCTGCCATTCCATGCTCTAAGACTTCTAGATCTGGCATTCTTCGTCTTTGGGCCCCTTCCAGCTTACATCCTATGGATATAAGATTCTAGGTCTAGAACTCGAAGGGATCTCAAAGACAATCTAGTCTCATCCCTTCATTTGACAAATAAGGAAACTGAGGCCAGGGGATGTTAGCTGACATCGGGAAGTGTCAAAGACAGGATCCAAACCCAGATTCTCAGATTCTAACATCCAGTGCTCTTTCCATTGTACTAAGGGTCCTTCACAGCTCTGGCATTCTCTCCACTAAAACTGCTTCTAGTTCTGCCAGTCTCTTTTCTATGCCTCCTTCAGTCAATCAACAAATAATCTTCAGCACCTATGAAGGGCCAGGCCCCAGGATAGGCTCTGGAGTGCCAAACACACCTGCCTTCCAGTAGTTCGCCTCCTCTCTTCAGGCTCAGATGGCCTTTTTTTTTCTTGTTCTAAAAATCCCTTCCAGCTCTGACATCTCTAACTCTAAAAATAGATCTCTAGCATGAATAAAGCTTCTAGAGCATTGCAGGAAGGAGGCACCTGGCCCTGCAGGATGCTGGGCCAGATTACACAGCCACAGCATCCATTCATTTCCTGGGGATACCTGGACTCCCCCATTGCCTTTCTGCCACATCTCCAGCTCACATGGCAGCAAGCAGTGTTTGCTTTTTGTCTGGTTTTGCAGCTGACAAAACATTGAAATGAGGTAGCATAAGGATGATAATGTCTACTTTACAAATTTTTTACATTTAAAAAATTTATATTTTTTATATTTATATATATATTATATATATAAAATATATATTAAAATATGTATATTTTACACAGTGTAGCTAGACTTGGAACCAGGAAAAACTGGGCTTTCTGAATAGCTATGTGGCTACAGACCATGGGCTATGGATGCCTAGACAACTCTCTAAGACACTAATCTCAGCCCTTCATTTTACAAATGAAGAAACTGAGGACTTTGAAGTGAGTAGCCTCTCTGCATTTTCCATGCCAAGAGTTTCCCACGTGAAGGAAATCTAAAGCCTGGATTTCACCCACCCCATTCCCAGGCCCCCACTTCAAAATGAAAGTGAAAAAGCGGCACATAAATGAGGGAGAAGCCAGTTGGAGACCACACAGCTGGTAAATGTGGCAAGGCTGGATACAGATTCTGGTCATCTCACGCCAACAGCTGTATTACCAAATATTTCCAGCAGGTGGCAGCAAAGTCCACTCCATTTCTGGGCAATCACTTTAGCAGCTCCCAGTACGCCCTCAGAATATGAAAGAACCAGCAAGTGCAATTGTTGAGCTTCTAACAATGGTATCTCAAAGGCTATGGAGGGTGGGAGAGGCCCCACAGGACCAGAGAGGAAATAATGTCTTGATCTCCAAGGAAAAGGAAAAATCCACTTGCAGACTATGGACCAGTGAACCTAATTTCAATTCCTTGAAAAATTCTAAAGCAAATTCTTAAAGGGATAGTTAGGGCAGCTGGGTGGTTCAATGGCTAGAGCACCAAGCCTGGAGTCAGGAGCACCTGTGTTCAACTCTCTCCTCAGACACCTTCTAAGCTGTGCGACCCTGGGCAATCACTTAATCCTGTCTGCCCAGCTCTTGCCTTTCTGCCTTGGAATTGTTACTAAGCCAGAAGGGAAGGGTTTTAAAATCAAAATAACGAAAGGCATAGTCAGCGGAGATCTAGAAAAGGAAGCCATCACAACAAAGCCAAAAGGGCTTCAGCAAGAGTAGATCATGGCCAACTGACTTTGTTTCCTTTTTGACAGAGTTACTAAAATGATCGATGAGGAAGATGCTGTGGAAATAGTTTACCACGTTTAGCAGAACATTTCATCAAGGGTGTCCTTGTTGGTTCCTCCAGCTCTTGGTGGATGAAATTCCAAATAAGGCAGGCCATCTGCTCTTAAGAGAGAGAAGAAAGAAGAGAGGGGAGAGAGAGAGAGGGAGAGAGAGAGAAAGAGGGAGAGAAAGAGAGAGAGAGAGAGAAAAAGAGAGAGGGAGAGAGAGAGGAAGAGAAAGAAAGTGAGAATCTTAGCAGATTCTCCTCCTCTCTTATGCCTCAGTTATCTGTGATCTGTTTACATGTAATATGTGATCTATTTCCCAAACTCATCAATTATTTCTTCTTTTGTCCAGGGGATCTGTTAGATTTTGATGACAAAATTGCTTCTGCTTCTCTCACCACTGATTTTCACCCAAATACTCCCTACTAAGCTTCTCCATTTAGTTCCAGCCACTCCTCATCTGAATACATGTTTAAATTATGCTATCCAAACTCACTACCTTTTTTTAATTAAAAAAAATTTAGAATATTTTTCCATGGTTACATGATTCTCCCTGTCCCCTGCTCTTTCTTCACCCTACCTGAAGCTGACAAACAGTTCCACTGGGTTATACACGTATCATTGTTCAGAACCTATTTCCATGTTTTCATATTTGCAGTAGAATGATCTTTTAACATCAAAATCCTAATCACATTTCTATCAAACTACACTATTGATCATATGTTTTTCTTCTGCATTTCTGCTCCCACAGTTCTTCCTCTGGATATGGATAGTGTTTCTTATATGTCCCTCCAAATAGTTCTGGATCATTGTATTACTGCTAGTAGAGAAGTCCATTACATTTGATTATACCACAGTGTGTCAGTCTCTGTGTACAATGTTCTCCTGGTTCTGCTCCTCTCACTCTGCATCAATTCCTGGAGGTCGTTCCAGTTCCCATGGAATCCCTCCAGTTCATTATTCCTTTGAGCACAATAGTATTCCATCACCAACATATACCACAATTTGTTCACCCGTTACCCAACTGAAGGGCATCCCCTTATTTTCCATTTTTTTGCCACCACAAAGAGCTATGAATATTTTTGTACAAATGTTTTTCCTTATTATCTCTTTGGTGTACAAACCCAGCAGTGCTATGGCTGGATCAAAGGGCAGACAGTCTTTTAGCACCCTTTGGGTATAGTTCCAAATTGCTCTTCAGAATAGTCAGATCAACAACTCCACCAGCAATGCATTACAAACTCACTACGTTTTACTTTTATATTTTATTTTTTTTCCCTAGAGACAGCTAAGTGCCACGGTGGAGAAGTTTCTGGCATTAGACTAAGGAAGATCTGAGTTCAAAGCCTGTCTCAAACACTTAATGGCTCTGTGATCTGGGGCAAGTCACTTAACCTTTGGCAGCTTCAGTTTCTTCATTTGAAAAATGGGGATAATAATGGCACTGAGTTCCCAGAGCTGTTACGAGGATCAACAAGAGAGTATATAAAGTACTTTGCCAACCTTAAAGCCCTAAATGAATGCCAACTATTATTATTGTGGTATTTTCAATTACACTATTCCAGTTGAAGATTTCATTTCAACAGGTGTCAGATTGGGTCATATTTGCCTCCTTGTAATCCTTTAGTTTATCTTGCTTATTGGACAATCTTTGTCCAATTTGTTCCTTCAGGCCATGGGTTTGCTACTTGCTCCTATCTAAGGTTTTTCTTTTTTGTGAGTTTCTGGGTGTCCAGCTGCCACTCTCCATCATACCTAATCTCTAGAGTATCTAGCTTTGAGAATATAAATAGGCAGTTTTTTTTCTCTCTCCCTCCCCTATCTTTAACAATTTAATTAAAAAAAATTTTTTTAAACCCTTACCTTCCGTCTTGGAGTCAATACTGTGTATTGGATCCAAGGCAGAAGAGTGGTAAGGGCTAGGCAATGGAGGTCAAGTGACTTGCCCAGGGTCACACAGCTAGGAAGTGGCTGAGGTCAGATTTGAACCCAGGACCTCCCATCTCTAGGCCTGACACTATCCACTGAGTCACCCAACTGCCCCCTAATTTAATTTTAAAAATATAACATTGTTTAAACTGTTCTCTTGGTTTTGCTCACTTTATTCAGTAGCATTTGATAAAGGTCTTTTCAGCTTCCTCTGAAATTGTCTACCATTCCTTCTAACCCAGAGGTTTCCATCTTCATCCTTGGAGTATTTATCCACTTAAAACCCTAAAGTTAGTTCCCCTGTTAGCCCCTGGAAGTCTTGGGTCTCCCTGAATCCCCAAGAGCTACCACTGCCCAACTTGGCCTTCCCTTCTTTTCAAAGATTGTCTGTGAAGATGCTGCTACTTCAGATGGAGGTAAATCTTATGGGGGAGGAAAGGCTAGAAATGAAGTCGGATGAGGCCAAGGCTTCCACCAAGTGATGAGTGGCAAGGCAAGAAGACAAGAAATGGGAAACACTGGGCTCCAAACTATCTCTACTCCTCAGTCTCCCTGTTCTTAATCTCCTGGCCCTGCCTCCAGAGAGGAACAGATTCCTCAAACAAGAGTCACCATTCCAAGATCTGCCTGTTCTAGAACAGCGTCATATTCCCACATTTTTCTGATGGCAAGTAAGTAAATCACAGGAAAATGGCCAGCAAGGGCAGGTGAGAGTTGGGAGGGAATTCATCTCAGGCAACCCTTGCATTATCCAATGATGGAAGATGAAAATCAGATACATTGAGAGGCTTACTAAAGGACACATAGCAAATCAATGGCAGCGCTTATAAACTTAGAATTTGGAGCTCTGGGATGTGGGTGACAAAGAGTAGATGCTCACATTTGATTTAAAAAAAAAAAACCATAACCCTTCTTGGGACCTAGTACTCTTTAGTAGTTTCTTTGTTTTTCTTTTTAAAATAAGTTTCTGTTTCTTTTGTTTTTTTAATATCACCATGATTCTCCCCCCTATTTCCCCTATCCCCCTCCCAGATAGCTACCCCATATAACCAAGACATAAAAAGAAGGGAGGGAGAGCAATATGAATAATCAGTCCATCAAAAATCCGAAAAGATCTGCAATGTGCTCCATGTGTCAATCTCTTACCTTGAAAGAGTTGAAAGAATCTTCTGTTTCTTCTTTCTAGCCACACTTATTCTTCACACTTTTGCAACATTTAGTTTGAGTTTGTGGGTGTATAGCTATTCTTTCCATTTATATCATTGTGATATTGTATACATTGTTGTCTTGGTTCTGCTTACTCCATTCTGCCCCCAAGTACCTTCCACGATTTTCTGGAGTATTTTCTTTCTTTTTTTCTTTTTCTTTTTCAAATCCTTATCATCCATCTTAGAATTGATGCTAAGCAGTAAGATGTAGGCAATTGGGTTTAAGTGACCTGCCCAGGGTCATACAACTAAGAAGTAAGTAAGGTCAAATTTGAACCCAGGGCCTCCCATCTCCAGACTTGGCTCTCTATCCATTGAGTCATGTAGCTGCTACCCCTTCTCCCCAATCCTCCTTCCCCCACCCCATTCCCCAGAGTATTTTCAATGTAACCTCAGATTTTATGTGATGATTCCTCTGCTGTATTTTGTCTAGTTTGTATCTAAATCTATATTTTAATCCTTCAAAAGATTTGGGTCATCATCTATGTGGACACTCCGGGGATACAGATCTCATCCCAACTGACTCTTGCCCATGTCTTCTAATAAATCCTCTCCAGGATTTCCCCCCAATATGCTAACAACTTTCCAAGGTCTTGACACAAGGGCATGTCCATGGGTTAGCTATCCCTCCCTCTCCCTATAAGGATAGCTCATCTTTTTTTTTCTGGTCTTGCATTTCTCTGATAACATTCTTTTTGATGCTTCTTTGGCAAAATCTTTGTTGGTAATTCATCACAATCTACTCACACTCACCCTGCATCTGTTCATTTTCCTTGGTGTCACTTCAGCCAGAACTCCTTAATTCTAGCACCTTCCTTCTGTTAATTTGTTCCTGTTATCCTGTATGTAGCTTATTTGTACGTATTTGTTTTGTTATCTTCACCTTTAGATGGTAAGATCCCTTGTCCATCAATTGGGGAATGGCTGAATAAAGTGGGATAGATGATGGTGATGGAATACTAGTGTGCTGTAAGGAGCAACGAACAGGAAGATTTCAGAAAAAGCTGGAAAGACCTCCATGAACTGATGCAGAGTGAAATACGCAGAACCAGGAGAACATCATACAAAATAACTGCAATATTGTAGAATGATCAAATGGGATGGACTTAGCTATTTTCAGCAACACAATGACCCAGGACAATTCTGAGGGGCCTGTGACAGAATGCTTTTCACCTCCAGACAAAGAGCTGTGGGAGTTAGAATGCAAATGAAGGTATTTGGGTTTTTAATTGTTTATTTGGATTTATGCTTTAGGGTTTTGCTTTTATAGGATTATGCACTTACAAAAATGAACAATATAAAAATATGTTTTGCTTGGCAATGCATGTATAACTGAGATCAAATTGCCTGCCAGCCCTAGGAGGGGGAAAGGAAGGAAGGGAGGGAGATAAGTTTGATCATATAACTTAGGAAAGCTTGTTTGGAAATGTGTTATTACATGTAATTGGTTAAAAAATTCTAAGATCCTTGAGGGCAGGGACTATCTTTTACTTTGTAGCCTCAGTGTTTGGCACAGAGGCTGGCACGAAGTAGGCACTTAATAAATGTTGATTAATTGATTGATTCTATGACTTGTAGTCATCCAGCATTTCTCTTTCTTTCCTTCTTTCCTTCTTTCCTTTTTCTTCCTTCCTTCCTTCCTTCCTTCCTTCCTTCCTTCCTTCCTTCCTTCCTTCCTTCCTTCCTTCCTTCCTTCCTTCCTTCCTTCCTTCCTTCCTTCCTTCCTTCCTTCCTTCCTTCCTTCCTTCCTTCCTTCCTTCCTTCCTTCCTTTCTTTCTTTCTTTCTTTCTTTCTTTCTTTCTTTCTTTCTTTCTTTCTTTCTTTCTTTCTTTCTTTCTTTCTTTCTTTCTTTCTTTCTTTCTTTCTTTCTTTCTTTCTTTCTTTCTTTCTTTCTTTCTTTCTTTCTTTCTTCCTTTCTTTCTTCCTTTCTTTCTTTCCCCTGACCTTCTTGTCTTGGAATCAATACTGTGTATTCGTTCCAAGCCAAAAGAGTGGTAAGGGCTGAGCAGTGGCGGTTAACTGACTTGCCCAGGGTCACACAGCTAGGAAGTGTCTGAAGCCAGATTTGAACCTAGGACCTCCCATCTCTAGGCCTGGCTCTCAATCCTCTGAGCTACCCAGCTGCCCCCTCATCCAGCATTTCTGGAAGATAATTTGCTAAAAGTTTGGTCTTTGTCTCAGGGAGAACCTAGGGGGCCATTAAAAGCCCTAAGGACATTAGCAAAGACAACAATTTTCCCCCAGAAGCTGTGGCATAAATCATTGTCATGCAGTGGACAGAGCTCTGGGCCTGGAGTGGGAAAGATGAGTTCGAATATGTTCTCAGTAGTCATTTACTAGCTATGTTATCCTGAGCAAGTCATTTAATTTCTGCCTACCTCTGTTTCCTCACCTATAAAATAGGGATAATAATAGCACCTACCTGCCAGGGTTGTTGTGAAGATCAAATGAGATAATAATTGTAAATCACTTAGCACAGTGCTTGTTACACAGTAAATGCTATTTAGATGTTTGTTGTTATTATTATTTAGGCTCATATAGACCAGAATATCTGGGACACTGTAGTATATTAAAAAGAATTGTTGTGGGCAGCTAGATAGCTCAATGGAATGAAGCCCAGGCTGGAGATAGGAGGTCCTGGGTTCAAATTTGATCATTGTCACTTCCCAGCTGTGTGACCCTAAACAAGTCACTTAACTCCCATTGTCTCACCTTTACCTATCTACTTTGGAACCAATATATAGTATTGATTCTAAGATGGAAGGTAAGAGTTAGAAAGGGGGAAAAAAGGTAGCTGGGTAGCTCAGTGGATTGAGAGCCAGGCCTAGAGATCGGAAGCCCTGGTTTCACATCTGGCCTCAGACACTTCCCAGCTGTGTGACCCTGGGCAAGTCATTGATTCCAAGATGGAAGGTGAGAGTTTAAAAAAAAAAAAGGTGAACTATAGGTCTTATCTGGAAACAGATTTTGGGCTGGAAGGAATCTTCAAGGTCATCTATTCTAACCCCTTCATTTTATGAGGACACTGAGGCCTGTAGGAATTCAATGACTTAGCCAAAATTGCATGAACAATTAGTGAGAGAACTGTTCTTCAAACCAGTCCTGTGATGCCAAAAACACAATTCTCTGTATAATACTACACTGCCTCTTTATTTCTGTTGTGCCTTCCACATTCCCATTCCTAGCTTTGGTTTAATGATAAGTATTACATTTAACAATAGTCTCGAGAGGCTTCCTATAGGAAAAGAACTTGAGAAGAGCCTTGAACTGGTGATTCTAAGAATCAGAGGTACAGAGTACATTCCAGAAATGGGGAACAGCCTGTGCAAAGGTGTGGAGAAAGGAAAAGGAATGTTCTGTATGAGGAACAGCAAGTAGGCAGGTTTTACTGGAATGTGGAACACATTGTATAAAATGTTAAGAATCCCAGAAAGTAGGATGGAGTCAGAATATGAAGAACTTCAAAGATCAAATCTGTTCCTTCCTCTAGTTAATTTTTGTTTATCATGCCTCTTTTTCCCCAGTCATTCATGCTCAAAATCTGTCATTTATTCTCTGTTAGGAGCATGTTAGTCCTCTGGAGTCATCATTACTTAACAGTGCAACAGTATTCCATCACATTTATTTTATTTTATTTTAAACCCTTACCTTCCATCTTGGAAACAATACTGTGTACTGGCTCCAAGGCAGAAGAGTGTTAAGGGCTAGCCAATGGGGGTTAAGTGACTTGTCCAGGGTCACACAGCTAGGAAGTGTCTCAGGCCAGATTTGAACCCAGGACCTCCCATCTCTAGGCCTGGCCCTCAATCCACTGAGCTAACCAGTTGCCCCCTCTGTCACATTTATATACTGTAATGTGTTCTGTTTACCCAACTTGTGTCTCCATTGTCCAATTTAAGGGCATCCCCTCAGATTCTATCCTTTGCCAACTCAATGAGAGCTATAAATATTTTCGTACATCTTTAGTTTGTTTTTCTTGGGATGAATCCCTCCTTTCATCTACCCTCCCTCCAATTCCCTCTTTTCTCTTTGCTTCCCATTTCCCCTGTATGTACTTATTGAGTGAAATGTATTTTTATATCTAACTCTGTGTGTGTGTGTGTGTGTGTGTGTGTGTGTGTGTGTGTGTGTGTGTGTACTTCATTCTTTTGGCCAGTTCAGATGAGTGTGAGGTTTAGGTATCAGCTTGTCTCCTTTACTTCCTCCTCCTTGATTGTATAGATTTCTATATGCGGACTATTTTTTCTATGTCATGGCCAAGTCAATTTCTTTTTGCTAATGGTTAAATGACCTGTCAATGTCTCATTTTATTCTAATACAGGAGCTACACTGCCAGGGGATTGGACCTACTCAGACCCAGGGTCACTGTACATGTCCTGGCTCCCAAGCAGATCATAAAATGCTTGAAGGTAAGAACTACTTGATCTTTGTCTTTTCGTCTTCAGCTATTGGCACATTGCTCGTTGAGAGATGAACGAATATTGACTGTTGCATAAGACCATGTTGACTATGTTTGCAGTCATGTTTATTATTCTTTTCACTTTCCATTCTTCATTTTACTCTGCTTAGCACTCATCTTGCTAAATTTCTCTGACTTCTTCCCAGCTCTCTTCCCTTCTGCTACACAACATTCCATCTGAAACAAGATTTTGGAATGTATTCACCAGCAGTCAGGGATTCCTCAGTATTTATTAACCTGAAACTCTGGAGAACTGTGTGATTGTCAATGAAAAATTAATCTCTATCCCATCTTATGGAAGGTTGACTTAAGTTCAACTAGCTATGTGCTCCTGGTCAAGTCACTTAACCATTGTTTCCCTCTGTTTCCTCATCCATAAAATGGGGAGAATAATAGCACCTACTTCCCAGGGTTGTTGAAAGGAAAAAAATTAAATTTGTAAAGTGCTTTGCAAACCTTAAAATGTTATATAAATACTAGTTATTATTGTTCCTAGCTTTACAAGAGGAGTGAACCATGAAGGCAGAACTGGATTGGAGACCTTTTGATGAGTACATTAGAAGGTTGATTAAGTCAGAGGGAATGAAGATGAAAGAATATGTCAACAGGCTGTGGGCCAAGAGACAAGTCACAGCTTTGAGGACACAGCTACCACCAGCAAGAGTGAGGCAGGAGATGAAATCTGAGATGATGCTAAGATAAAGACAGAAGCCAAGCTCTGTGGAGGTAACAAGGAACAGATATGTATTGTTCAGAGCTGTTTATGCTTCTGAGAACAGAATTGGTGGCTCCATATTGTCCTGTTTTACTTTACACTCATTCTTGTTCTCTCAAAAATGACCTTTTTCTTGATTCCTAAAGGGATATTTTGCTCTTCCTTCCTCCCTTCTTTTCTTCCTTTCTCTCTCTCTTTTTCTTCCTCCCTTTCTTTCTCTTCTTTCATTCTTTCTTTTTCTTTCCCTTCCTTCCTTCCTTCCTTCCTTCCTTCCTTCCTTCCTTCCTTCCTTCCTTCCTTCCTTCCTTCCTTCCTTCCTTCCTTCCTTCCTTCCTTCCTTCCTTCCTTCCTTCCTTCCTTCCTTCCTTCCTTCTAGACAGTTGATCTGTGTATGTCTATGTGTGTGTAACTGTTTATGCAGTTGTGATGCAGAGAAAGGAAGAAAATCATAAAGTACCCAGGTGATGGATAGGTTGATATATATATATATATATCTCATATATATATATATATATATATACACATATCTATTAATCTGTATGTATGTGTGTATAAATTACCAAGACCTCTCCTGGCACAGTGAGAGCTTGAAACTAAAAAGAGAGACTTACTGAAGAGTGTTGTTATGAAATATTCCCCAAAGAGGAGGAAGAACAAGTGAATCTGAACCAGTTCTAAATGCAACAAACTTGGCAGTATTTGTGGAGAAATGTGTGTGAGGGAGCTAGGAGTCAGCCTTTCTGCAGTCATCTCTTCAGCCCCTTCACCTTTCCCAAGGCTTATTTGAAAGGTCTCTTGTCTCTGAGCAGAGGAACAAAGGAAATGATTAGGAACAAACTCCCACCCAAGGAGAGAGCAGAAAGAGTAGCTACAAAAGTGGGATGTGCCTTGTAAGAGGGTGGAGATCATAAAGAGGGAGCAATCAGTCCCCTCCTCACCAGCATATACCTCTCTCCCTAAAACACCACCAACCACCAGATCATTTATTCAACCTTCACCCTGGCCACTCATCATTAGATGGCCACATTAGCAAAAATATTTTCATTATTATCTTCAGTCTTTAAATGAGTCTTTTATTTTTTTAACCCTTGCATTCTATCTTAGAATTAATCCTAAGTATCACTTCCAAGGCAGATCGGTAAAGGTGAGGCAAGGGGGGTTAAGTGACTTGTCCAGGGTCACACAGCTAGAAAGTGTCTTAGGTCACATTTGAACCCAGGATCTCCCATCTTCAGGCCTGGCTCTCTTTACACTAAGCCACCTTTCTGTTCTGTAAATCAGCCATTTTCTGATATCTTGTTCCTACCTTCCCTCTACACTGAGCCCTCTTTTGTAACAGAAAAAACAAGTTAAGCAAGATGAGCTGACCAGCCCTGTCTGACAATGGAAACATCTCCAGACTTGTTATTATAATTATGTAATATTCACTTTTATTGCATTTTTCATTTTTGTTTATGTTGTAGCCATGGCGAATATTATTTTCCCTTTTCAGTTTATTTCACTCTAGATCAGTTCACACAAATCTTTGTATCTGCTCTTCATATTATGCTAATGTTCCATTATATTCCCATGCCACATTTTTTCCCAGCCATTCACCAGCTAATAGGAACCTATTGGAGTTTTTTTTTTTGTAAAACCAATTTCATCTCTATATATTTTTTGTTGATAAAATTTTATTTTAGTCCGACCCTTATTTGCAAATATATTCTTCTCTTCCCTACACCACGAACCATTCCTTGTAATAAAGAATAAAAAGGACATAGATGGGAAAATGGATTCTTCCAAACTGCAGTATGGACTATGTTCCATATCCATAGTCTTCCACTTCTGGAAAGAAGAAAAGATGCATTTCCCCATCTATCTCTGGGGCTGAGCTTGTTCAGTATAACTGCACTGTTCAATTTCATTTTTGCTCTTTCCATTTATGCTGTTGTACTGATTGTGTATGTCTTCTTTCCTGGTTATGTTTCCTGCACTCGCTATGAGTTTATAAAAGCCTCCTCATGTTTCTCTGAATTCTTCATATTCTTATAGTGCAGAAACACTCCATTAAATTCATTTCCCAGTCAATTGAACAACCAATTTTATTTTTAAAATTTTATTTATTTTTAAACTCTTACCTACCATCTTAGAATCCATACTGTGTATAGGTTCCAAGGCAAAAGAGTTGTAAGGGCTTGGCAATGGGGGTCAAGTGACTTGCCCAGGGTCATGTGGCCAGAAAGTGGCACACAGAAAGTGTCTGAGGCCAGATTTGAACCCAGAACCTCCCATCTCTAGGCCTGTCTCTCAATCTACTGAGCCACTTAGCTGCCCTCTGCATAACCAATTAAAAAAAATGTTTGGGTTTTTTTTTTCATGGAAAAATGCAATGGAATAATGGAATAAAATGAACTAACTGTGTAACCTTGAACAAAGGTTTTCATTCATCAACTCTTAGTTTTATTTAATTAGAATGGATATAAAAATATAGGGAGCTCCCAGTGAGGAACTCTCTATACTTATACAGATCCATACCATTCTGAAAATTACTATGTTACAGAGTTGCCTGGGGAACTAAGTGATTCAATATTTTGCCCAGGGTCACATAGCCAGTGTGTGCCTTGAATCTAGGACTTGCTGCCAATTCTCTACCACTATGCTATCCTACATTTATTAGAGGTTTAAAAAAATCTATAACAATACAATAGAGTAATTATTGGATCACAGGTTTAGAGCAGAAAGGTCATCCAGTTCAAATTTCTCATTTTACAGATGAGGAGACTGAGGCCCACTGGAGTAAAGTGATTGACCCAATGGTATTTAGTTGATTTATAAGATCAGCACTCCCTTAGCTGTTCTTCATCTGGAATTCCTAAGCAACTATTCTGAAATTCAGTTGACCTATATCTGGAGGCATTGGCTTCAGATTATTTGATTCTCAAGATAAGACATGCCACAGGCTAATGGCCTCTGACAGATTTATAGGACCAATTTGGAGCTAATTTTGAAAGTTATGCATTTAAGGATCACATATATGCCTACTCCCAAATCTATATTCCATCCCATCCTCTCCCTTGAGTTCTACATCCTCATGTCCAACTTACTACCCTCACAACTTCCCTATTTCTGTTTATTGTTATTATTATTTTTAACCCTTACCTTCCATCTTGGAATCAATACTGTGTATTGGTTCCAAGGCAGAAGAGTGGTAATGGTTAGGCAATGGGAGTCAAGTGACTTTCCCAGGGTCACACAGCTGGGACGTGTCTGAGTCCAGATTTGAACCTAGGACCTCCCGTCTCTAGGCCTGGATCTCAATCCACTGAGCTACCCAGCTGCTCCCTTCCAATTTCTGTTGATGGCACTAATGTTCTTCCCTTCTCTGAGACTTGAAATATGATTGCCTTACCCTTTCTCCACCATCCACCTCACCAACATCCAATTAATTACCACATCATGATGATATGATCTCTCTGCGTTCTCTCTCATCTACTCCCTCCTCTACTCCTACTGGAAATGCTCTAGTTTACTTGTTCAACTCTTTTAACCTACCCTCTTAATTAACCTCCTTGCTTCCAGTTTCTCCCCTTTCCAGTTCATCCTACATGTGCTGTTAAAATAATATCCCTAAGACACTGAACAGACTGCCCACAGATTAAAATGTATATTCTAGATTCTTGTGTTCTGTTCCCTTTGAATCTGGATTCATCCTTCATGTTTTAGCTGATATGACGCTCCTTCACAGTCTCTACTTTCCAGCCAAAATGGCTACCCATCCTAGTTCTTATGTTGTCTTTTTTGTTTTCTGGCCTTTTGGTACTATTGCCCAGAATACCTAGAATTCAGTATTTGTCCCCTTCTTCTTTCCCTCAATCTGATGAAGTCCCTTCTTCTCTTCAAGGCTCAACTCAGATAACACCTCATCCCTGAAGAATTCCACCCTTTGACCTCCAGCAAAAATGTTCTCTGCTTTAAATCACTTGGCTTGAGTCTCTTTGTGCTTATCTTTTATCCTCTTTTGTAATAGCGATTTGTGCGTCCAATTTGTGTGCCAACAGAACCACCTCAGATTACGTTATAATATAAGGGATAAAATATAATTGAGAGCAAGTCCTATCTAATTGAGAGACGGTGGCCATATCCATATTTGTATTTCAATTTCAAACCTAGGCTTTACATGTTAAATAAATGTTTGTTGATACTCCATTACATTCATATACCATAATTTGCTTAGCCAATTCCCAGTCAATGAGGATCTACTTACACAGCCAATTTGATTTATTTTAACTTATTTAAACTGTGTAGATTATATATATATATATATATATCCATACATATACACAATTTACCCCAGTGGATAGATATCAATAACCAAGTCTACTTTCACTGATCCTGTAGCCTTGAGGGATCCTACACTCACCCCAGTAGGTACACACATATAAGTTTATAAAGATACATGCTTATATGTACATATATATATGTATATGCACACACAAGCATATGTGTACATATATGTATATCTTTATATCTACTGGGATGAATGTGGGACCCCTCAAGGGCACAGAATCAGCTGGATAGCCATTCAGTGATTGCCTTAGCAATAATGTGCTACAGATTAGACATATTCCTTGGTCAGTCAAGGTTGGGATAACCAAAACCCAGAATTAAAATTTTCGGAGACAGGAAACTAAAAGGGAATCTTAGGGAGTGCATTGGGCAGGGTTGGATTGGACTGGGTTAATCTGGGATTGGCTACTTGCACATGTCATGGATACTCAAAGTCTGGAAACCTGACATCACAAGTCACTGAGACATCTCAAGAGACTACTGAATGCCTAACCTACTTTTTAATTTTTAAAAACCCTTACCTTTTGTCTTATAATCAATACTGTGTATTGGTTCCAAGGCAGAAAGGCAATATGGGCTAGGCAATGGGGGTTAAGTGAATTGTCTAGGGTCACACAGCTAGGAAATGTCTGAGACCAAATTTGAATTTAGGACCTCCTCTCTTTAGGCCTGTCTCCCATTTCATTGAGCCACCTAGCTGCCCCTAACCTACTCTTAACAGGAAAAACCATTTACAACATCACTGGTGAATGTTTGTTCATCATTCAGTTAGGATCTTCAGTCATGGGGAACCGGAGTCTTTTCATAATAGCCCATTGCATTTTTGACTAGCTCAAATGGTTTAAAAGTTTTCTTTATCTCAAGCTGAAATCTACTTCTCTGCAAATTCTCTTCATTGCTCATAATTCTGTCCTGCTAGGTAACTTGCACATGACAACTCTTTAAGTACTTGAAGATAGTTACTATATCATGGCCCACCTTCCTAAATTCTCCTCTTTTCTAGAGCTTTCAGAATCTCCTTCCAACCAATCATTACAAAATGTCTCAAAAGGACAGAAATCAAGAGCAGTTGAGTAAAGGGGCTCTCCCATGGGACACAGCCTTAAAGGTAAGCAGTGTTTGGGGATTTCCACATTATAAGGGGGCAAAACTGAACTTATCAAAGCCCAAGTTGATCATCCCTCCTGCACACCACTACTGCAACAAAATCAGAGAGAGGATTGGGGCAATCTCTAAATTCTCATGGGCTGGCTAAAAGCACCACAGACTTACCCCTGAGGGCAGCAAGGTCTTGGCAGCAAGACTTGAGACCTGAGGCTGAAAAGCCCGGAGCCTGGGCAGCAGAGCGCAGAGATTGGGCAGAAACAAGGCTGGCCACAGCAGAGGCAGCAGGGACTGGAAAAATAGCCTCAGGGCAAAACACTTTAAAGTGTGCTACACAAAGAACATCACAGAGCTGCTGACCCTCCTTACTTAGGCTTATGACTAGGAAGGGAAAACATGACCAAGGCAAATCCCTGCAAGACAAAAGCTAAGAAAGCAATGACCACCAACATGCAGGAACCCCAATCCACTAGTAGCAAAAGGAATAAGCAGCAGCCAAAAAAAAAAAAGATTTTGACCCAGGATAATTTCTATGGTGAAAAAGAGCAAAATACAGAAGCAACAGCAGAGTGACAAACATGCAAACAGATACAAACTTTCAAAAAAAAAGAAATTGGTCACAAACTTTTGAGAAACTCAATAAAGAGTACAAAAACCAAGTAAGGAAGATAGAAGAAAAATTGGAAGAAAAGTGGGAAAAAGAAATGAAAGCATTACAAAAAAGAAAATAACAGCATAAAAGACAAAATTGGCCAAATGGGAAAAGAAGCACAGAAATCAAATGAACTAATAAGCAAATTGGAGGCCAGAATTGACCTGCTAGAAGTCATGAAAAGCAGTATAGACCAAACCAAAAAGGCAAATCAAAAGATCATAGCTGAAAATCAGTCTTTAAAGACTAGGATTAGGCAAGTAGAAGCTAATGATCTCATGAGACAGAAAGAGTTAATAAAGCAAAATCAAAAGAATTAAAAATAGAAGGAAACATGAAATATCTCATTGAAAAGAAAACTGACCTGGAAGACAGATCCCGGAGAGACAATTTGAGAATTATTGGTCTACCTAAAAGCCTGAGAAAAAATAAAAGCTTTGACATCATATTACAAGAAATTACCCAAGAAAACTGCCCTGTTATTCTTGAATAAGAGGGCAAAATAGACATTGAAAGAACCCATAGATCACCCCCTACATCATATCCTCAAAAGACAACTGCCAGGAATGTAAAAGTCAAATTGAAGATCTTCCAGGTCAAGGAGAAAATATTGCAAGCAGTCAGAAAGAGACAATTCAGATGTCGAGGAGCCCCAGTCGGGATTACACAGGATCTGGAGCTTCCACACTGAAGGACTACAAAGCTTGGAATATGATATTCAGGAAGGCAGAATAATTGGGTCTACAACCTAGAATAACCTACCCATCAAAACTGACTATATACTTTCAGGGAAAAGTATGGACATTTAACAAAACAGAAGATTTCCAAACATTCCTAAAGAAAAGACCAGAACTAAATGGAAAATTTTATGTCCAAATACAAAATCCAGAAGACCAATAAAAAGTTAAACAAGAAAGGGGGGGCGGAGTTTTAAGGACTTAAGTAAAGTTAAATTGATTATACTTTTATATGGAAGAATGATATCTGTAACTCTTAAACATTGTTTTAATTATCATAGTAGATAGAAGAGGTTGTGGTACTAAGTTGTTTAAAATGATATGTAAAAGAAGTGGGAGGAAAGAGGATGATACTAAGAGAAACTTTAAGGAAGAAGAAAAAGAGTATAAATTTATATTACATAAAGAGCCAAATGGACAGGGGGAAAAATACTATTATAGGAAGTGGAGGAAGAGAATGGTTATAGGTAATATTTACTCTCAGTGGAATCAGTTCTGAGAGGAAAGAACAGCCAGATCTATTGGGGTATAGAATTATATATTATCCTATAGGGAAGTTGAGAGGGAATAAGCAAGGGGGGAGTGGGTGGGGAGTATTAAAAGGGAAGGAAATGTTGGAGGGTGGCAATTAATAGACCTTAAAGAAAAACAAGAGAGGAATAAGAAGGGAGGGGATGGGAAGGAAAGCAAAATAAGGGTGGGAGAAAGGGGGACTGATTAAAAGCAAAACACTAGTGTAGAAGGAAATAGTGAAAGAAGAAAGGGCAGAAATAGAAGAGGAAATAAAAATGATGGGGAATACACAGGTGGTAATCATAACTCTGAATGTGAATGGAATGAACTCACCCATAAAACAGAAGCAGATAGCAGAATGGATTAAAAACCAAAATCCCAACATATGTTGCCTACAAGAAACATGCAAGAGGCAGGTAGACACACAGGGTAAAGGTAAGAGGCTGGAGCAAAATTTATTGGGCATCAACTGAGAAAAAGAAGGCAAGACTCACAATTGTGATATCTAACAAAGTCAAAGTAAAGATAGATCTGATTAAAAGAGATAAGGAAGGTAATTACATCCTGATAAAAGGCAGTATAGACAATGAAACATCAGTATTCAACATGTATGCACCAAATGGTATAACATCCAGATTTTTTAAAGGAGAAACTATTGGAGCTTAAGGAGGAAATAGATAGTAAAATTATACTAGTGGGAGACCTGAACCTTCCTCTATCAGATCTAGATAAATCAAACCAATAAATAAATCTGAAAGAAGTAAGAGATGGGAATGAAATCTTTTTTTTTAACATTATTTTATTTGGTCATTTCTGAACATTATTCATTGGAGACAAAGATCATTTCTTTTCTTCCCCCCGCCCCCATCCCATAGCCGACGCACAATTCTACTGGGTATCACATGTGTTCTTGATTCGAAACCATTTCCATGTTGTGGGTATTTGCATTGGAGTGTTCTTTTAGAGGGTCTCCTCAGACATGTCCCCTCAACCCCTGTAGTCAAGCAGTTGCTTTTCCTCGGTGTTTTTACTCCCACAGTTTGTCCTCTGCTTGTGGATAATGTTTTTTCTTCTAGATCCCTGCAGATTGTTTAGGGACATTGCATTGACACTAATGGAGAAGTCCATTATGTTCAGTTATACCACAGTGTATCAGTCTCTGTGTACAATGTTTTCCTGGTTCTGCTCCTTTCTCTCTGTATCACTTCCTGGAGGTTGTTCCAGTCTCCATGGAATTCCTCCACTTTATTATTCCTTTCAGCACAATAGTATTCCATCACCAACATGTACCACAATTTGTTCAGCCATTCCCCAATTGAAGGGCATCCCCTCATTTTTCAATTTTTGGCCACCACAAAGAGAGCAGCTATGAATATTCTTGTACAAGACTCTTTCCTTATTATCTCTTTGGGGTATAAACCCAGCAGTGCTATGGCTGATTCAAAGGGCAGACAATCTTTTATTGCCCTTTGGGCATAGTTCCAAATTGCCCTCCAGAAAGGTTGGATCAATTCACAACTCCACCAGCAATGAATTAATATCATAATGGATTATGAAGTCCATTCATCCTCTATGTGACAATTTACAAAACTAAAATAGAAACAAATTGTTTTTCTATGGGCTTATTCAATAATATTTATTCAGTATAGTTATAGGGGGAAAGCAACAGAATATAACAGTAGTTAAAACCCAGTACATTAAAATGATTCAATGTAACAGAATAGTATTGAATACATTAATATATGATTAAATTAAATTAAATTAAATCTTAAATAAAACAATCAGAAAAATACAAAAAATTACAGAGGCTTTTATATAACATTGTAGTCTGAAAAGTCTTGAAAATTTCACCTACAGTTCCTTTTTTTATACTTTGAGATTCCTTTTGTCAGCACTGTGGAATCTCCTATAGCAAAGGAGAACATGGGTTTTAGGAATCCCAAACTGGGCAGACCTAAATGGCAAAGAGTTGTTGTAGGGAGATGATTTTCTCCCCTGAATCTCAGGCAAGATAAGTAAAAGGATCAGTGCTCTCATAAAAAAACATACTAAAGCTGGAAGCTGTTTGTAATAGGCAATGTATTGTTCTCTCATAGAATATGCCTGCTTGTAATCAACTTCCTGTATGGAAGAGTCTCCCTGTCCCACCCCACCCCCCAGGTCCACTGCCATGTGGAAGCTAATTGTTGTCTAAGGAAAGAGCACCCCAGTTTTTACCAGTTGGTTTGTGATTCTGAAGACACAGTGGCAGCTACCAGCAGCCTGGGACCTGGACTGGGGCTGGGGCTGGATGAATGATCTGGGTCGGAGGCTGGAGATCAGGAACAGAGTTGCTGGTACCTGGGGCTGGGGCCAGGACCTGGTGATCGATCTGGGTCAAGAAGATCAGGAGTGGATGGCTGGAACAACCCAGGAGGCAGGAGTGGGCAGCAGGAGCAGGAGCAGGAGCAAGAGTAGAAGCAAGCTGCTGGGATTTAGCAGCAGGAGCAAGCAGAATCAGGAGAAGCATCTTATATCTTCTCTGCCAAGAGTCCCCTGGCTAAAAATAGCCTGACCAGTAGGGAGGGCAAGCAACCACCATTACCACTGATTGCTGCATCATGCCCAAAGAGAAGAGCGAGCGTTACTGCCATTTAAATACCAATTGTAATCTCACCAATGTGCAGATATAGGAGAGATCATAGGGAATTCTGTGAAATACCAAGGACTTGTGGGGAATGAAGTCTAAGGTTCAAAATCTCCATTTATACATATGGGGATAAGTTAGAGGCCTTCTCAATAAGATCAGGAGTGAAGCAGGAATGCCCATTATCATCACTACTATTTAATATTGTATTAGAAATGCTGGCAGTGACAATTAGAAAGGAAAAAGAAATTAAAGGGATTAAAGTAGGCAACAAGGAAACTAAACGATCATTCTGCAGATGACATGATTGATATACCTAGAGAATCCAAGAAAATCAACCAAAAAACTAGTAGAAACAATCAATAACTTTAGCAAAGTGGCAGGGTACAAAATAAACTCACCAATAAAACCCAGCAGCAAGAGTTAGAAAGAGAAACTCCATTTAAAATTATTCTAGACAAGATAAAATACCTGGGAATCTACTTGCCAAGACAAATTCAAGAATTATATGAACATAACAATGAAACACTCTTCACACAAATAAAACTAGATCTAAACAATTGGAAAAACATCAATTGCTCATGGGTAGAATGAGCTAATATAATTAAAATCACAATCCTACCTAAATTAATTTACTTATTCAGTGATACACCTATCAAACTATCAAAAGACTTTTTTATAGAATTAGAAAAAATTATCACAAAGTTCACCTGGAAGAACAAAAGATCAAGAATATTAAGGGAAAAAGTGAAAAAATGTGAAGGATGGAAGCCTAGCTTTTAGACTTCAAACTATATTATAAAGCAGTGATCATCAAAACTATATGGTACTGGCGTATAGATAAAAGGGTGGATCAATGGAATAGACTTGGAGTAAATGACAGTAGCAAGATAGTGTTAAAAAACCCAAAGATCCCAGCTTTGTGGACAAGAATCCACTATTTGACAAAAACTTCTGGGAGAATTGGAAAATAGTTTGGGAGAAATTAGGCTTAGATCAACATCTTATACCCTATACCAAGATTAACTCAGAGTGGGTAAATGATTTAAATGTAAAGAGGGAAATCATAAACAAATTAGGTGAGCATAGAAATTGTTTATGATTTGTTTATTATTTATCAGATCTATGGGAAAGGAATTTAAGACCAAGCAGGATATAGAGAATGCTACAAAATATCAAATGAATAATTTTGATTATATTAAATTAAAGTTTCTGTACAAACAAAACGAATGCAACCAAAATCAGAAGGAAAGCCACAAATTAAGGGGGGAAATTTTGTAACAAAAACCTCTGAAAAAGATCTAATTTCTCAAATTTATAAGGAACTGTCAATTGTACAAAAAAATCAAGCCATTCCCCAATCGACAAATGGTCAAGGAATATGACTAGGCAGTTTTCAGATAAAGAAATCAAAACTACCAATAAGCAAATGAAGAAGTGTTCTAAATCTCTCATAATTAGAGAAATGCAAATCAAAACAACTCTGAAGTACCACCTCACACCTAGCAGATTGGCCAATATGACAGCAAAGGAAAGTAATAAATTTTGGAGGGGATATGGCAAAATCAGGACATTAATGCATTGCAGGTGGAGTTGTGAACTGATCCAACCATTCTGGAGGGCAATTTGGAACTCTACCCAAAGGGCTTTAAAAGAATGCATGTGCTTTGATCCAGTAAGACAACTGCTTGGTTTGTATCCCAAAGAGATAATAAGGAAAAATACTTGTACAAAAATATATTATAGCTACCCTCTTGTTGTGGCAAAAATTTGAAAATGAGGGGGGTTTCCATTGATTGGGGAATGGCTGAACAAATTGTGGTACATGATGGTGATGGGATACTTTAAGTGCTTTAAGAACTGATGATCTGGGGGGCAGCTGGGTAGCTCAGTGGATTGAGAACCAGGCCTAGAGATGGGAGGTCCTGGGTTCAAATCTGGCCTCAGCCACTTCCTAGCTGTGTGACCCTGGGCAAGTCACTTGACCCCCATTGCCTAGCCCTTACCACTCTTCTGCCTTGGAGCCAATACACAGTATTGATTCCAAGACGGAAGGTAAGGGTTTAAAAAAAAAAAGAACTGATGATCTGGAAGCTTTCTATATAAATGGGGAGAACCTCAATGAACTAATGCAAAGTGAAATGAGCAGAACCAGAAAAACACTACACACAGCAAGTTAAACATTGTGGAAAAATCCAATGTAATATACCTTGCTACTAGCAGCAATACAACAAGCCAGGACATTCCTAAAGGACTTATATAAAAGAATGCTATCCACATTGAGAGAAAGAACTATGGGAGTAGAAATTCAAAAGCAAAACATTGCATCACATCACATGTATACATGAAGATGTGATTTGGGGGCTAGACTTTTAAAAATTGCTTTATAGCAAAAATGAATAATATGGAAATAGGTAGCAAGTGACAACATTTGTACAACCCAGTAGAATTGCTTGTCAGTTCTGGGAGGGGGGAGGGGAGAAATGAATCATGTAAACATGGAAAAATATTCTTAAAAAATTAAAAAAAAAAGAACCGAACTGAAGATTTCAGAGTTCACAGGCCTATATATACTGAGCCTAGTCACAGAGAGATAATCTTCCAAGAATCAGCCATCACTCAGAATTTTCTGAGTATTGTGAAAAACTGTGGCAAGTCTGTGTGTCTTGTCTAATGATTGGGTAGGATCAGTGTGGGTGAGCCATGAGAATTCTTACATCTCTGTACTTATGCTTGGGAAATATTGTCAGCATCATCCCCTATTCCTATTTAAATGAGCCACAGTACATGGAAGCGTGCAATAATAGGGGAAAGAAGGAAAACAAAAGGTAGAAATGCCCATTTCAACTAGATGGCTTTTTTTTGCTATGTGGGTATTGAAGAGTCCATTTGTTTTCAAGTTTATCTAATTTTGCTCACATTAAATTGTGTCAACATGTATGTTGCCTACCTGAATCATTTGGGATAATAAGGGTATCTTTTAACGATAAATTCAAGAAAAAGAAAATTATTAAAGGGGAAAAGGAAACCAAGCTAAGAAAGTTGAAACAATCATTAGTTTTGGTATGTTAGTAATCATCTCCTATATGTTAAATTTGGGAAGCAATAGGGTGCAGTTGAGGGAAATCCATTTTTGGAAGCCAAAAAAGAAATTTGATTATCATATAGGGGAACAATTCAGACTTTTTCATATATTTTATTATTCCCCAATTATATGTAAAATTTTTAACAGCTGGTTTTTGAAATTTTGAGTTCCAAACTCCTTCCATCCCTTACTCTCTCCCTGAGACAAGAAGGATTTTTATATAGGTTATGTATATGCAGGCATGTAAAAGAGATTTCCTTATTAGTCATGTTGTGAAAAAAAGACACAAAAATAAAACAAGAAAAATAAAGTTTTGTGGTGTTTTTTTTAAAAGCATGCTTTGATCTGCATCTAGACTCCAGTTTTTTATATGGAGTTGGACAGCTTTTTGGTGATAAATCCTTAGGAATCATCTTGGATTATTGTATTGCCAAGGATGGCCAAGTCATTTACAATGGGCCACTGTACAATGTTACTATGTATAATATTATACTGTTTCAGTTCCTTTTATTCTGCATTGATTCCTGTAAGTCTATCCAGGTTTTTTTTTCTGAGAGTATATTATTTGTCTTTTCTTGTAGCACAATAGTATTACATTACAATCATATTTCATAACTCATCCAGCCATTCCCTAATTTATAACCATCCCCTCAATATCTAATTCTTTGCCACCACAAAAAGAGCTGCTGTAAATATATTTGTACACATGGTCCCTTTACTGTTTTCTTTGATCTTTGGGATACACACGTAATAGTTGTAATGCTAGCTTAAAAGGTATACACAGTTTTGTAGCACTTTGGATTTAGCTCTAAATTGTTCTCCAGAATGTTCACAACTAGTTCACAACTTTATTAATAGTGTATTACTATTCCAATTTTTCCATAGCCCCTCCAATATTTTTCATTTTCCTTTTCTGTCATATTCGACAATCTTATAGGTATGGAGTGATACTTTATAGTTGTTTCCATTTGCATTTTTCTAATTAATAGTGATTTAGGGCATTTTTTTTCATGTCTATAGATAGCTTTGAGGAGTCTGAAAACTTGAAAGCTGTCTATTTATATCTCTTCCTTGACTATTTATCAATTGGGAATGACTTGTATTCTTTATATTTAATTCCATTCTCTATATATTTGAGAAATACGGCCTTTATCAGAGATGCTTTCTGTAATTTTTTTCAGTTATGATTACTGTGTATTTCCCTTCATTCTACCCCTCCCACATTTATTCTATTCTCTTACTCCTTTCATTCCATCCATATTAAAAAATGTTTTGCTTCTGATGACCACCTCTACCCAATCTGCCTTTCATTCTCTCAGTCCCCCACACTTCTCTTTTCCCCTTCCTCTCCTACTTTCTTGTAGGTTGAGATAAATCCAACTGAATGTGTATATTATCCCCTTTTTTGAGTAAATTCAAATGAGTTCAAATGCTCCTTCCTTATCTCTCCCTTTATCTCCTCCACTGTAAAAGCACTTTTATGGGAAATAATTTACTCCATTGTAACTTTCTCTTCCCCCTTCTCCTAGTTCATTCCTCTTTCTCACTCCTTAAAGTTTTTTTTTAATCCATGGTAGTCAACTCACACCAGTGCCTTCTGTTTATGCATACTACTTCTAATTGACCCAATAATTATAGTTATTAGAAGTTATAAGTATCACATGCCCATATAGGAATGTAAACAGTTTTAACAATATTGGATCCTTTCTGAATTCTCTTTCCTATTTTTTTTAATGTTTCTCTTAAGCGTTGTATTTGAAAGTCAATTTTTTTCAACTTTGGTATTTTCATCAGGAATGCTGGAAAGTCCTCTATTTCATGGAATATCCCATTTTCCTCCTGAAATATTATACTCAGTTTTGCTGGATAGGTGATCCTTGGTTGTAATTCTAGCTTCTTTGCCCTTCAGAATATCATATTCCAAGCCCTCTGCTACTTTAATATAGAAGTCACTAAATCTTAATGCTATCTTGACTGTGATTCTATAATATTTGAATTGTTTCTTTTTGACTACTTATTATATTTTTTTCCTTGACCTGAGATTACTGGAATTTGATTATAATATTCCTAGGAGTTTTCATTTTGCAATCTCTTTTCAGGAGGTGATTAATGGACTTTTTCAATTTTTATTTTACCATCAGGTTCTAAAATATTAGGGCAATTTTCCTTAACAATTTCTTGAAAGATGATGTCTAAAGTCCTTTTTGAAAAATTATGGCTTTCAGGTAGTCCAAGAATTCTTTTTTTTAGAAATCCTTATTATCCATCTTAGGATCAAAACTAAGTACCTTTTTCATGGCAAAAGAGCAGCAAGGGCTTGACAGTTCAGATAAGGTCACATAGATAGGAAGTATTTGAGGCCAGATTTGAACCCAGGATTTCTGAATTCCAGGCATGGCTCTCAATCCACTGAGCTACCTAGCTGCTCCTAGTCCAATAATTCTTAAATGGTCACTTCTCAATCTATTTTATAGGTAAGTTGTTTTTCTACTGAGATATTCCACATTTTCTTTTGTTTTTTTTTTCATTCTTTTATCTTTGTTTTATTTTTTTCTTGATGTCTCATGGAATCATTAGCTACCACTTGCCCAACTCTAATTCTTAACAAATTATTTTCTTCAGTAAGCTTTCAAATATTTTTCCATTTGGCCAATTATAATTTTTAAAGAGTTCTCTTTTTCAGTGAATTTTTGTATATCTTTTTTCCATTTGCCCAATTCAACTTCAGTGGATTTTTATGCCTCTTTTACCATTTGCCTTATTCTGTTTTTTTAAGAGATTATTTTCTTCAGTATTTTTTATGCCTCCTTTTTCATTTCTTTTCCTAATTTTTCCTCAACCTCTCTTATTTTTACAATCTTTTTTGAGTTCTTCCAGGAGGTTTTTTTTCCCTAAGACCACTTCACATATTTCTTTGAGCCTCTGGGTATAGCAGTTTTGACTTGTCTTATGAATTTGTGTTTTTATCTTCTCTGTTGCCAAAGTAACTTTCTATGTTCTTTTTTGCTGTTTGCTCATTTTTCTAGCCTATTTCTTTCACTTTTAACTTTGGGCTTTGCTCCTAGGAAAGATGGGACAGTGTTGAAGAGGAAAGTGTTCAGCCCATCCTTTTGTGGATTCTGCTATACCAGAATTCATTTTAAGCATTATTTTCATGCTGTTTGGAAGGTAATTCAAGAGACATCAGGTAAGTCCTTGCCATTTTTCTGCCATCTTGATTCCATCTTCAGATCAGGTTTTTAGTTCCTTCTTTTGCTCAGAGGATATATTGAAGCCTTGAAAAAGGCTGAAAGATCTTTCATATTTGTATTAGAGAAGAAAAAGCTCAAACACAATGCCACCTTTTGGATAACACATATATTGTATTATCACTCCCTACATTTATCTCTGCATTTTTATTCACATAAAAATTTCTCCCTGTATATTTAAGGGATGCAGCAATTCTCTCATTGAATTTGCCCCATTATTCTATTCTGTCAAAATAATGTTCGATTTTGTCATGCAATCATTTGACTGCCCTCTCAAATGTGTCATCGGCAACTTTGGTATATATGCCATGTATTTATGATATGTATGCCATGAATTTGACATCTATGTTACATATTTATACCTTTATCCAACTGCCATTCTCCTTCTGGATGACCTCTTCAATTTTCACTTGTGAGCTGCACTCTGGTTGTAGTGGGGTACTCTATTGTACTGTATTGGGATAGCCATTCTCTAAACTATAATTCATAGATATGTGAATTAATAGTCAGTACACATGATTAACTCATAGCAAAAATATTTACCAAGATGGCATGGTCAAAATAGTAGCTACAAAACATCTCCCTATAAAACTGGAGTATAATTTCCCACAAAAAATTCTGTCATTGCCAGTGTCTGTGGGAAGAGTGGGCATATATGAAGTTTGATTATAGTGAAGGACATGTAGGAAAAACACATGAACAAGGTATTTCTTTGATGTCGCAGGCTCTTGATGTGTTTTTCCCCTCTTATGGAGTCCTCATGAAACTTGAATATTGATTGACAAGACAATAATTATTTTTCTTCTCTGATACCAGGAGTAACACTGCTTAGAGACATTTCCTTGCTGCTCCTCTATCTCTGAGTGTGCATTTTTGTACTCTCAACTGAACCTCACCAACTCTAGAATTATTGGGGCGATGATAGTATATTAGAACCTAGAGGAATCAAGATCCTCCACAAATATTCCTGTAAAGCTCTAAATATTCACCAGAAGGATCAATGACAACGAGCTAGGTTCTTCATTTGTTTTTGTTTGTCTGGTTTTTCTCATTTCACTCAGGCTAGAAGTACAAGAGCTACTCACTGTCCCAATTCTGTTACTGATTAACACAGGGACTTTGATGTGCTTCATTTCTGATATTAGTCAGTTCTCCAAACCATGTGGATCCTGGTGGCCCCCACATTCTGTTGCAAGACTTAATTCAGACACTCATTTGGCCTATCTCATTGCAGCTCCGAACTCCAGAGCTCAAGAAAATGTCCAGCCTCAACCTCTCTAGAAGCTGGATATGAACCACCATGTCCAGATGATATTGAACTCTTAGATGAAATATCTCCTACTAGACAAATAGTGGTGCTGCTAGACACCATGGCTGATAGGGAGCCAGGAGAAGAAATCTCTCCTCTGCCCCCTAAACCTCCCTCCTTTTCCCTACCCCCTCCTCTCCAGCCCTGGCCATTGCCCCTCTGGAATAAGTACAGGAGTCAGACTTCATAAAACTATTGCTGGTATGACTTGGACTAATTGACTTTCAAACTTTATGAATGCCTGTTTAAAGATAAGGGCACCCATGAAGATGGACAAGTTTTGCTCAGTCAGTAATTAGGATCTCCTCCAAAATGCATAAAGGCAATACCAGGTATAGCTGTATCTTGACAGTTTAATATTTTTTTTACCTGTCCTTTACTTTCTTTGATTAAAATTCAGGTTTTCTAGGTAGGTCAATGATCAACTCATCTACTTACTCTCCCCTTTGGTTAAATATTTGTTATTCCCAGAAGATAATTCTTTGGAACGTTTCTTTGGAATAATTCTGGGAATTCTATGGTACATTTTCCATAGTCCAAAATTCTATGTAATTCTCTAGAGATACAGAGAGACTCAAGCTTTGTCCTTTTAATGGACAAAATCTTCAGTGTCTTGTAACAAGAGTCTCTCTAAAATGCACATAGTATAGTTTTAAAACAGTCCTAAATTAATGGAAGGGGGAGAAGTGACCTCCCAATCCTGGGGCCAACAAATCTGTGTTGTTACAAGAGCACCAGAACTAGTCAACTAACCTATAGAATTCTGTAAAATACTGTTCATTTATTCAATCATATGTGATGTTAGAGGTGAGTTATCATTATAACTTTAGTGTTGTGACTTAAAATCTATTTAATTTGGTCGCCAGGGAAAATACCAAATAATAAAATACCCAAGTCAACTGGAAATTATGGTAATTTTAATTAATATAGAGAGAAGGAATTAAAGAGAAGAGAGAGGAAAGAGTTAATTTAAACTACTCCAGCTCAGGCTGAGCCAGGCAGTAGTTAAAGGCTTTGGCCAAAGTGGCCTCCCTGAGCCCAAGGGAAAAGGAGTCAGTCTTATTACTCACCATGAGACTTCCTCCGGGCTGAGTTTCAGTACTGAACTGACCTAACTCTCTTTTCTAGCCTCCTTTTAAAGAAATTTTCTCTTATGTCACCTCCCCTAAATTTTTACATCTACCAATCACAGCAGACACTTTTTTTTCCAGGACAGCCCATTCTTTAGTTCTCACCTTCTCTGGTTAGATTATATCTTTTCAGTACTTCACACTTCTTTGTTAAGTTCACCTTTTGTTAGTTACTTGACCTTTTTGTGATTAATTTAACCTTTACAGGTACTTAACATCTGTTTTGTATTAGATTTAAAAATAGACAACTGAAAGTTCTAGCTTCATTATAAGGTATGAGTTAAGTACCTTCATTGTTCAATCAGGAGTTTATAACTTTATCTCCTCCTAAAGCATATCTGAGTAAGGTGGAGTCATTTTAAAATTCACAATCCTCCCTGATGATCATTGGGAGACTAGTCTCCCCATTGATCATTTAACATGATCATCTTGTATTCCTAAAGCACTTCTAACTACAGATATATACAATATTCAATTTCTAAGAGGAAATTACAATAGTTAGTGAGAAATAGAAAAAGAGAAAAAAACAAATTAGGGGCAGTCCTCTTGGCATAAAAGTGTACATTTTACAATAAATGTTCTATCAAACTTCAGTTCAATCAACCACACCCAAAGTTTGTTCTGGATCTTCTTGATGTAGTATGGGTTTTCTGGAATCTTTCTGCAATAGTTCATTCTCTGGATTTAGGAGTTAGCAAGCTTCTTCCTTGAAGATCTTTTCTTGAACAAAAAATTTCAAAATCTTGGATTTTTATTAAAATACAGAATATAATCCCCATGTCCACCAGCCTCAGTAAGTTCAGACCTCTATGGAAGAATGATAATTTTTGTTGTTCAGTGTGGAAGAGAGAAATTATAAGAAAATGCATGCAAAGGACAGAAGCTGGAGATGGGTCATCTGTCAGTCAAATGAAGATTCCATTTGGAATGTGACTGGGAAACAGTTGGAGGCAAGAGTCAACTGCTGGACTGAAGCTGAAGTCTTTTGGCTTGCTGGCTGAGGTGAAGGAAGAAGCTAGTTTTATCTCTGGGACTTGAGATAATCAAGTTGGAGGTGACCTGTCTGATTTGAAGGCAGAAGAAGAAGGACAATTGTCCTTATATCTCTGTCTTACTGGCTCTGTTTCATAATAGTGACTGAATTGCCATTTCTCTCAATATCCTCCAACCCAATACTCATTGTAGAGAATAGGGATATCCCACCCCTCTTATCTCCATCCTCCATCCTTGTCCTGTCTTCTCCAAATAAAACCCTTGTTTGACAAAGAAGATTAAGAACTATTTCACTGAAACCTCACAGCTCACACTGAGTGACTTGAAGGAGACTGAAGAAGGGGGAGGTGTGAACTTTGGATTACTCCACCCTACTTAGTCTAATAAAAACAGGAATGTCTACACCCGTACTTAAGGATTAAGTATTTAGGAGGATGGCCTATTACAAACATGTGCTAGCAAATGACAAATCAGAAACAACTGACAGACCTCTGGGCTGTCCTAAGTCAAGCTTAAGCTACCATCAGTACATGTAAGACACAGGAATGTAAAAACCATCTATATATTTCTCATCACTTCCTCTCTCTGGCCTCTTTGGAGGTGAAGAGGTGGCTGGCAGAGCATGCATTTCAGCATCTTGGGTGGCAGCTGCTATTATCCAGGTTTAGCGGTGAGTTTTCCTTGATACCATACTGGAGGAAGCTGAATAGCCTAGTTCAGGTGAGGCATCTTTACTGAGCTCTATCGGAGTTTAGGCTGATTCTTTCTCCTTTACCTTCCAAACACTATCCTCTTAAAAAGCCACTAATCTTCTTTAGAGACCTCATGGCGGAGGACTTTGAACTC
This sequence comes from Monodelphis domestica, assembly GCF_027887165.1. Lineage (NCBI taxonomy): Eukaryota > Metazoa > Chordata > Mammalia > Didelphimorphia > Didelphidae > Monodelphis > Monodelphis domestica. Next base: position 370,155,111 of record NC_077230.1, on the reverse strand, counting down.
CCCCTGGCACAAGCCAGGCAGAAGAAATCCTACACCCTTTCCCTCTCCCGTCTCCTTAACAACTCCACTCTATATTAATTAAACCACCATAAATTTCCAAACTGGCTTGGGTATTTTATTTGGGATATTCCCTGGGGACCAAAAATTAATTTAGATTAGGTCATAACCCTAAAATTATCTGTACAGAGTAGAGGCTGAAAGACTTCTGAAGAGAGAGGAAAATGGGAGGCATAAAGGGAGGAGGTTAGGCAAAAGAAGATAACTACCTGATCCATTAGTTATCTAATAACCATCAAATATACACCCTCAAATATCATCTATTACATCAGTTATATCCATTTCAGATCCATTTGGTGTTTTCTTGGCAAAAATACTAGTGCTCATTTTATAGATGAGGAAACTGAGACAAATAAGGTTAAAAGACTTGTCCAAAGTCATACAGCTTGTAAGTATCTCAGGCTGGATTTGAACCCAGTTGTTCTTGACTCTAGGGCTGCACTTTCCCCTCACAACAAGGGCACTCTGCCCTGATCTTAAGCAATGTCAGCTGGGTTTTTGAAAGCTCCAAATTTGCCCATTTCCCTTGGGAACTCACCTTAAGGGAAACCCCAAAGTGGCTTTGTCTTAGACTGAATAAGGGATTTCTCAGTCCATTAAGTGTCCTGAATAGGAATAATATAAGTGCTCAAATGCTCAATCATCCTTTTAGTCTTAGAAGTTTTCCCCATTGTATCAGAGATCTTTTCCCAAGAAGACCAACACCTATGAAGGAACCATCCTTTTAGTATCCATTGTAGTAGAACACTCCTGACCCTGAGTTCCCCAAAAGATATATAAGATTCTCATGTTTTATTATTCTTCAGAGAATCATCTCAGCAGTAATCCTCTCAGAGATAATGTCCTCAGAGCCTCAGGGTTCTGACTCTGTAGTATTTGGTGCTTGGCTCTATGTGGCAGCTGAATATTGAACACTATCTCTTTCCTGATTAAAGACTAGGCTTTATCTGACTACTTTAGTGGTTCTGTCTTTTTTAAGGTTGACAGCTTTAGCTTGTGTATGAGTAAGTGACTGAAGGAATTCAGTTCCATGGGGGAGAGGAAGGAGAAGGAAGGGTGGCTTGTTGGTATTCCCATGAGTTGTGCAACAAGTTCCCTAGTTTTATTCAACATGAAAATAAACCTTTTATTCCATGAGCTTTATAAAGTGAATATTTGCAAGCTAAGTTGGTGACAATATTCTGGGTGGTCAATCAGTCAATAAACATTTATTGAGTGGCAAGTATTTGCCATGCTATGCCATGCTAAACTCTTAGGGATACAAAGGAAGACAAAAAAGGTCACATTTGAAATAATCAATGAAAGGAAAATATAAGAATTAAGAAGGGTTGGGAAAAGCATTCACCTATGACTTGGAGGGATCCAGGGATGCCAATAAATCAGGGCCAGCTATGTGGCTCAGTGGATAGACTGTCTGGCCTGGAGAAAGGAAGTCCTGTATTGCAATCTGGCACATTATAGCTGTATGAACCTGGGAGAGTTACATAACCTCAATTGCCTAGTCCTTACCTTTTTTCTGCCTTGGAATAGATTCTAAGCCAAAGCTAAACCCCATCCCTCTACAGCTTCTTTGATTGATTCCAATTTGACATAGTTGTACAATAATACAATATTTCAGATGCACCCGGAACGTGGCAAACGATCCTCAGGCCTTTTACTTTCTCAGTACTACCCCAATTAATGTAGTCTGAAATTGTACCTGTTCCTTTAGCTGCCACATCACACTCTGGTTGAAAATGGGCTCTACTAAATCCCCTAGATCTTTGTCTATGAAAACCATAGACTAGCCATGCCTGTCCCTTTTTGTACTTAACATTAATTTTTTTTGAATCTGTTAGCCTTTATGCTTATTCCAAATAAATGTCATTTGTTTCCCAATTGAACCCAGTGTTCTACCCTATCAGAATATTTTGGGGTCTTAATTTGGTCATCTAACATGTCAAATATCTCTCTCAGTTTTATTTTCTTCACATTTGTTATACATGCTATCCATGGGCTTATCCAAGATAATTGTTGCAATATTAAACAGTATAGGAACAAACTGATTTCTTGGGTACTCTACTGGGTACCTCCTTCTTGGCTCTTCAGATAATTGCAGATCAGACAACTATTTTAAAATCCGCCAAACATATTTGTGTCTAGGTCATAGCTCTCTATGCCTTCTATTAGAATATCATCAAAGTCTTTGTTGGTTGTGCCATTTTACTACATTTTTGTTAAACTGAATTTACCTATGGGTGACGAGGAGTGCAGTTACCTTGGTTCCTAAGCCATATTTTTTTCTCCCACATAGACTGCTAAGACCTTTTCAATAAACCCCCTCCCTACTTTGTCCAAGGAACCTTAGATTTCATCTCTGGCCTCAGGATTACTCTATGGGAGTCTCATAGGAGTTCTTGGAAAATGGACATTGTTTTCCTCCTCCATCAGTTTTTTTTTTTTTGCTGCCTTTACCCTGATAATAGATAATAAAACTATATGGTAGGGATCATACAACTCCTTATTTAATAGAAAGGGAAACTGAAACATAGAAGAATGTATGGCATAAGCAGGTTTCAAACCTAGGACTTCAAATCAAGTGCTTTTTCTATTCATTGTTTGGATATTTCTGATAATTCAACCCATTCTTTAAACCTGGCTAAGCTGAACATTCCTAAATTCCCACATTATGCTAGAGGTAGGTGGGGGCAGGAAGAGAGCCTTGGTTTATAAGCATTTAAAAAAAAAACAAACCTCTAACCTTCCACCTTAGGATCAATATCGTGCATTAGTTTCAAGGCAGAAAAGTGGAAAGGTATAGGCAATAGGTGTTAAGTGACTTATCTAGTTCATGCAGCTAGGTAGTAACTGAGGCCAGATTTGAACCCGGGGCTTCTTATCTCTAGGCCTTTGCCCTCTATCCACTGAGCCACTTAGTACCCCTTATTCAACCTCTTTTAGCAAAGCACTAATTTTTTTTGTCCTCTGAACTCAGCTTCCCTCTCTCAGTCCAAGAAGATTAAACAGTATCTTCAAACTGTTTCACAGAACTGAAAACACTAACAGATGAAGTCTTAGAAGCAATGTAAATGAAGCCATCTGTAAAGTGTCTCACTACTCGCTGCCTGGCCTCTGGGAACTTCTTCCCTCCTTGCTATGGCAATCATGGGCCCCTGCCTGCTTCTTTATAGTCTCACAAGCAAAGTGCTCCCATTCTAGTCACTCCAAATTCATGCAGGAATCTCCTGGTTTGCTTCTGGGATTTCTTGACCTTCAAATGACAGTTGCTGTATTTGCCCTTTTCTCTTTAGAATGGTCTTCCAGCTTAAAAATCTTCTCCTTAGAATTATTCCTACACATATTCCCTGGGACCTTTTCTGGTCAAGAAGGGGCAAGAGGAAGCAACTACATAACACAGTTGATAGAGCATCAGGCCTGGTTAGAGTCAGGAGGACCTGGGTTCAAATATGGCATTAGACACTTCTAGCTAGGTCACCCTGGGCAAGTCACTTAATCTCAGTTTCCTACTACTTGCCATTCTTCTGTCTTAGAACTGATACTAAGACAGAAATAAGGGTTGTTTGTTTATTTTTTTTTAATAGCTGAGAGGGGAGAAGCTGTTTCAATTCATTCGGAAATGCTACTTAAAAGGAAGATCCAGCTGATGTAGGCTATTGTCCACATGGAATATAAGAGAACCCCAAGTTTTAGGGCTAGCTTGAAAGCTGGAGACCCCCAAGTCTGTCCTTGTTCCTGTGAAAATCCACCTTAAAGGGAATCTCAGACTAGCAGTTTCAGACCTAAGGTAAATTATAATCCCAGTTAGGTGGGGCTAAGTACCCATTTTGTCCTAGTAGTCTTCCCAATTGTATCAGAGACACTTTCCCAAGAAGACCCACACCTGTACAGGGACCATCCTTTTAGAATCTATTGTAAGTAGTCCATTCCCTTACACTCTAGCCTCTGGCTATGGCTCTTTTCCCTAGCCTATCAGTGTAAATTGAACACTCCCATTTCCTTATAGTCATGGTTATGTCAATCAGTCATGTTTCCCTGTCCCTTGGTTTCCCAAAAGACTATATAAGCTTCCCAATTTTTATGACTCTTTGGAATTGTTCAATCTAGTGTGGTTGGTGTTCCCAGGGGTCAGTGACCAGAGCAACCAGAGCCAGAGAATCAGGGCTCTGTGTGGGTGTGTAGCACACAGCTCTGTGTGGAGGCCTAAGAAGAAAGCACTGAACCCCTCTCCTTAATTAAAAAGCAGTTTTTCTGATTATACTTCTGTTTTTCCCCAGTTTAACACTATGAAGGACAGAAAACAGAAATTCCAAGAATCCTCTACTACCCTTCCTCTCTTGTTTTAGCCCTTTTCCTCAGATGTAAAAGACAGGACCACAGGGAAGTGAAAAGAAGGGTGAGGCCATTCAGTTGATAAACATAAGATCAGCAACAACTTGGTAGTTTAGAAACAAACAGCCCAGCATCCTGACAATGACAACTATTTTATTTTGCTTTTAAAAAATCAACACATATTTATTTTCTTTCTCTCCTAGCTTCTTTCCTTAAACAAAAACAATGTATGGTCAAGCATAAGTAATTGTCTATATGTAAATATGTGTATGTTGCATTCTGAATCTTGAGTCCCTCTGATTAGAATCTAGACTCCTATATGGTAGAGATGGAAACAAACAAACAAACACCCTCGTATCTTCTATCTTAGAATTAATTCTAAGGCAAAAGAGTGGTAAGGGTTAGGAGATCAGGTTTAAGTGATTTACTCAGGGTCACACACCTAGGAAGTACCTGAGGCCACATTTGAACCCAGGTCCTTCCTACTGCAGATCTGGCTTTCTATCCACTGAGTCACTCAGCAGCCCCTAGAGATTATTTTTTGCCCTTCTTTGTAATTTTAATGCTTAGCCTAAAGCACATATGCATTATTGAATGCTTGTCAGTTTGACTGACAGAATGGGTAATGTGCATCATCATTGAAACTCTGGAATCATGGTTGGTCTGTGCACTGATCAGGGTTGTATAAATTGTTTTTCTGTCAAAGTAAGAATTAAGCAACTCCACCCTTTCTCTGTTGTCACTTCTTGACAAGTCATTAGTTAAGTAAGTGGCATAATGAATAGAGGACTGGTTCTGGATTCAGAAAGAATTGGTTTCAAATTCAGTCTCAGACACTTAATAGGAATGTGGTCCTGAACAAGTCACTTAACCCCCCTGCCTTAATTTCCTCTGCTACAAAATGGGAGCAATAATAATATCTACCTTTTAGGGTTATTGTGAGGATCAAATGAGATATTTTTAAAGTGCTTTGCAAACTTTGAAGTATTCTATAAATGCATTAGGAGGAAGGTATCATGCATTTGTTAAGCCCTTACTATATAACAGGCACTGTGGTAGGAACTGTTATCTCACTTGATTCACACAACACTGGAAAGTAAATGACACTACAATTTCTATCTTACCATTCAGAAAAATGAGGCAGACAGAGACTAAGTGACTTGCTCAGTGTCACACAAAAAGTGTATGAAGGTGGATTGAACTCAGGTCTTCCTGACTTCCATCCCAGTGCTCTAAACGTTGTGTCCTCTACCACCTTATAACTAGTAGATGTGATGACTGAGCTCTCATCTATTATATCAGAAAAATTATGTAGAGCAGCAGAGATAGCCTGCCATTTGGTGTGCTGCCAAATCTTACTCAACATTACGTTAAGATTTTCAAATTTGCTCTTAGCATTCTGAGGTGGAATCTCAGAATCAGTCAGAACAGAAGAGAAATTTAGGCAATCACTGATAGACCTTCCCAGCACAGTCTTTACCTATACAATGGTACCTTGACACCCAAGAATAGAACCAAATCCTTCCACAGAGTCCCAGATGCTAACAGAACAGACACATGAGCACACATAAGCTCTTCCATATACTTCCTTATGATTAAGTACTGCAGAGAAGACAAGTTGACCCAATAATTTGTTTGCTGATTGATTCATTAGGGGAATGTTTATTTAGGAATCTAGAGAATGCCACAGCATACTTCTCATCTTCCAGAGACTCTTCTGAATCATTTTTTTTGTTCTATGAACAAACCACTTAAATGCACAAAAGTCAGCCAACCTAATTAAATTTGCAGGGGGCAGCAACAACCTTTCCTTCCCTACTTTGCCCTGAGGGCAAAGGTGAGTCACTTTCACTCGGCAGCTAAAGACCACACTGAGCAGCTATTCAGATGCGCTGAAGCTTCTTTCCCTCACTGCAGCCATACTAGCGCTGACCATGGTGCTGATAGCTCTTAGAACAATAACTAACAATAATAGCTACACATCCTTAAAAAGAAACAAACCTTCCTGACTTGCTCTTTTTCTCCTTGGGAAAAAGATTGTGATTGGCCTCTTTATATGATCTAGGCCTAAAATTTCATTGTTAAGATGAGGACTTTGGGAAATGATCGTGACACCTACTCTATTTCCGATCAGTATTATATATATATATATATATATATATATATATATATATATATATATATATATATATATATATATATAGCTAGGTTTAAAAGGCTTTTTCCTTTCAGACTTTTGGGGCTATATGAAGCAAGTTTAAGACTGTATACCAAGAACCATGAGTACACTTGCATAACCATAGAAATGTACATGGCCTGGTGAGCAAGTGCCAAAATAAGGAAAGGAATGATCCGGACCTCTGCCTTCCAACATGTTCCCCTTACTCAACTTGGGGAGATAAGCATTCCATTTGCCTATCTTATGTCTCTGTAGTCAGTGATAAGTGTAGTTCCCGCCAATCCTGTTAGTGGAGATGATCCTTATTTTGCCCATCTTGTGACCACTCATGGAAATCCCTGAGTTTTTTTCTGGGAGCCCTTCAACCCATTGTCATTTCCTTTGATGGCCCAGTGTTGGGTGGCCTTCTGCTCCCTTGATGATAAGAGTTTTCCAGCACAGATAATTGGGTAAGAAAAAAAAAAAGGAATGAAAGGAATAGAAATGTTTCTCTCAGCTTGAGTAGCCGAGAGTACCCCAGCCTTGTGGCTATAGGAGAGTGTGTCTATTTTACTCTCACTTAAAACTCACATTAAAATTGAAGTAACATTTTTCTTATCTTCAATTATTAGGTGCAATAAGAAAGTAAAAGCAAATTAATCTGAGGGTTAGGAGTATTAATTATAACAATTACTATTAAGAGGATTATTTATTCATCCATTTGGTCTCAGGAAACCATACACTTTACAAAGCCAAACCTGCTTTCCAACAGAAAAGTGAAAGGCTAAAAAGTCACTATAAGTGGTGGAAGAATGAAAGTAGGGGTCAAGGAACTGGGGCTAGGAAATGGGTGTGTGTGGGGGCATGGGAGTGGTAAACAGCTAGGGTTTTGAGGACCATCTAGTGATCAGAGCGGGGACTGCAGACTGCTGAAAAGTTAAAAGTGCTGTTCAATCTCTACAGCTAGGGAACAGGTTGAATATATCTGCAGGTACTACATTCTGTTATTATTCAATCCTTTTAGACATGTCCATTTCTTTATAACCCCATCTGAGGTTTTCTTGGAAAAAATGCTGGACTAGTTTACTGGAATAGTTTGCCATTTACTTCTCCTGCTCATTTTTACAGATGAGGAAACTGAGGCAGACAGGACAAGTGACTTGCCCAGGGTCACACAGCTAGCAAGCATCTGAAACTGGGTTTTAATTCAGGTAGTCCTGATTCCAGATCCAGTACTCAATCCACTGTGCCACCTAGTTGCCCCCACTCTAAGTTTCTCCCAATCCTTTCACTGGATTTTAACCTACATGACAATGGCTATTATGTGTTTATAAAGGAAGCAGCATGAATTGAGCAACAAACAAAAGTGTCACAATTTAATACATATTTATTTTGTTCCAACAAGGCAGTATATGAAGCACTGTCCTCATGGGAGAAAAGAAATATGGACTTTGGGTCATCTTTTTTTATTTTTTATTTTTTGGAGGGAGGAAGGCAGAAATTTGGGGAGATAAATATGTAAAAATATTCATATATAATAAGATTTATATAGAATTATAAATATATATAAATTTAAATTTCTTAGTATCCTGAATATATCTTAGAAGATGAGAACTGAAAGACACTTTTGAGATCATCTCATCCAGCCCCTGATTTACAATTGAGGAATTTGAAGCCCAGAGAAGGTAAATGACTTCTTTAGAGTCATAAAGCTAAGAAGCAATAATGTTAGAAATGAACACAGTTTGCTGATTTAGAGCTTCTCTGACTATACTCTGCTGTTTCTGTGCAGAGATTGCAAATGGAAAGCATTTATTCTAGCCTCTTCCTTTTCTGATCCACCTTCAACTCCAATTTTAGTCAAGGCTTTCCCCCTATCTATCAGAGATGATTTTTCATGTCATGGTCATATGTTTATGTCATATGTTATAATCAGATAGGTCTCTTGATATGACTTAAGAAACAGTAAAAGTTTTCAGAATTTCCCATTTCCCATACTCCCTCCTTAAACAGTCCCCCCCACCCCCCCAACTTGTCAGGCTTCTTGAACGCTCCATTGTGAACATCTCTGCCTGGAGTTTAAGATATTGGATCCAGAAGGCCTCTGTAAAAACAAATTTGTGTTACATGGGAATAGAGATCCATTCATTCAGCCATACTTCAAATATTTTCACAAGATTTGGATTATCAAATTAATTTGCTGTTACCTAGTAAGGCATAAGACTCTAAAGGGGACAGGGAGATGGGGCAAGGAGAAGTTGGTGGGAAGAGTATGGGGATTAATTGGAGGGGAGGGCAGGTTAAAGGGACCATAAAAGTCATGAGGGTCAAACAGAGTAATTTTTCATTATAGCTCTGTGACCCAGAAGATATCCTCTGAACGGAACTCCAGAGACTTCCCATTCTCTCCACAATTCAGTGGCATGATTGAATTTGGCCAGGTCCCACTTTCCCCTTTGAAAGGGCTCAGAACTCAGGGAGAGGGTGGCCAGAGGACCATCTGTTCATCTCTCCATGCCCAGTCCTGCATTCCTACTTACCTCAGCTCAGAGGGAATGGTAAAACTCAGCTCAGGCCGTGAAAAACCATTGAAATTGGAGCTTATGGTGTAGGTGTAGGCCCCCATGTCTTCAAAGATCAGCCAGTCACCCACATGAAGCTCAGGCAGCAAGACGTCTGTGGGACCCAGACGGTCAAAAGCATCACATGTGGGACCCCACAGTGTGGAAGGGTAAAGAAGTGGCTTGCAATTGAATTTCTGTATCAGATGGGAAGTAGAGGATGAGGGTTTTGCTAAATAAAATTACTCCTTGCCCATCCCATCCCCATTCTCTATTTCCTCCCCTTCTTTATGTTTTAGATCATGCAGATCTAGCTCTATTTCTAAAATATCTTTCCTCTTCTTCCTGAATTCTTACTCACTTTCCCTGCTGAATTCAAAACTCAATTCAAAGATTACCCCCTACTAGGTTTTCTCCTTTAATTTTCACCCTCTACACCTCACCCCTTCTTTAATTTATTCTAATTACATAGTAGAATTGTTTTAAAAAAAACTTATCTCCCTCATGAACAGGGTGTGCTTGATTAACATTTGTCAGATAAATGAGTGAATGAATAAATGAATGAATCAGATGATGCTGGACAAGAGTTTTAAGGAACCCTAGCTGGGTGCACTAGAGGTGGGTACATCATGAAGGCCACAATGCATTCCATAATACTTTATATGGTTTATGATTGCTAGACACTTCTCATAATTTATATTAAGGTTATGTTTGCTATTTAGGATTTTTCTAACTGTAAAATGTGGAAATATTTTGCTCTATATCTCTAAATTGCTACAACTGAGGTTAAGTGATTTGCCTGGTGTCAAACAGCAAAGAAGTAGCTGAGGTCAGATTTGAACCCAGGTCACCCAACTCCAAGACTTGGTGCTCTCTATCCACAGTAATATCTAGTTGCCCCTAAAGAGATACTTTCTTTTTTTTTTTTTAAAGAAACACTTAAAAAAATCAACCTCTACACTGATGGATAAAGGGTTTCTTGGAGTCAGTAAAACCTGAGTCTAATATTACCTAAGGCACTTACAAGTTGTACAGCCTTGGGTAAGTCACTTCATCTCTGTCATTCTCAGTTTACTCATCTACAAAATGAAATGGCTGAACTCAATGGTTTCTGATTACCAATTCCTAATATAAATATATGATTCTATGATCTACTATCCCTTTTAACCTTTCTGAATGAACTGACATTTCTTGCTATAAAATGTTCCAGGAAAAGCATAAACGTTTTTTAACCCCTACCTTCTTAGAATCAATATGTATTGGTTCTAAGGTAGAAGAAGAGTAAGGAGAAGGCAACTGAGGTTAAGTGACTTTCCCAGGGTCACACAGGTAGGAAGTGTCTGAAGTCAAACTTGAACTCAGGACCTCCCATCTCTAGTTCTTGCACTCTCTCCACTGAGCTATGTAGGTGTCCCAGAAAGCATTATTTCTTTGAGCAGGAAAGATGTAGGGGTATTAGCTAGAGTCTAGTCACCTTGGAGGGCATTAGGTAGTTACTCCTCCTCCTTCCTAAGTGCTGAATAGAGAAACTCAGGGGTGAGTTGCGAATAGAGGCTGGGTAAGGATGATCAAGACTGTATCTGAGGGTCTATATTAACCTGGAAATCTTAGAGAACTGGCTCTGTACTGACTGAATTCCATAGGAAACATAGTCTTGTCCTGCTGACTTATTCTCAGTTCTATACAATTTTCCCTGCCCTACCTCCAGAGATTCCCAAATCAGCTTTTGCCCCTTTATCCCTCTTGCCTTCACCACATGAGGTATTCTCGTTTCCTTCTCCCTCCTGATAGCTGCAAAAGAGGTATAAAAACCATCGTTGAGATAGTACATCAGTTTCCGGCCACCTTCATGGAAAAGAAAATAATTCAGTCAGAGGAAAGTTTCAGGCTGTGTGGCATATACTTCCCCATAATCACAAGTGCCCCAAGACTCTTCCACTAGGTTTCTTTATTTTTTGGTAGGTTATGAGGAGCCTTCCTTGTGACAGAGCTTGGTGCTGGGCACTGGGGATATAAAAATTTTGCATAAGACAAAGAAGCCCTAGCTTTGGGGGACAGTTAGGTAGCTCAGTGGATAGAGTGCCAGGCTTGGAGATGGGAAATCCTGGGTTCAAATCTGGCCTCAGGCACTTCCTAACTATGTGATCTTGGTCAAGTCATTTAACCCCAGTTGCCTAGGTCTTGCTGCTCTTCTGCCTTGGAACCAATACTTAATATCAAATCTAAGACAGAAGATAAGAGGTTTGTTATTAAATCCCTAATGTCTTCCAAAGTACAACTCAGGTGCTTCCTCCTACATGAGATCTTCCCTCATCCATGAAGTTGTTAGTATTCTCTCCCTCTTGCAATTACTTTATCTAGCTTCTATTTTGTACTTAACAGCATACACTTTATATCCCACCTACACCCAGTCCTTTTCTCACCCTGTCCACAGTCTCAATAGACTACCATCTCCTTGAGGACAGGGACTATTTTGTTTTTGTCTTTGTAACATATTAAGTACAATTTGTCTGGATAATAGAATAGATTATTTGGAAAGAAGTAATATAAAATAAAGCTAGAAAGGTAAGGTGGCATCAGGTTGGGAAGACCTTGAAAGCCAAACAGGACTGTGATCTCTGCTTGAAAAGGAAGATTCTTGAGCACAACAGTGGTATGGAAAGACCTGTGCTTAATAAAGCTGATCCTGGCAGTATACAAAGCACAAACTTGAGGGGGAAACAGTATGGTTGAGAGGGAGGATGATTAGATCTAGAGTGAGAAGAACTGGACTCAAATCCTACCTATGGACATTACTACCTTGGGCAAATCATTTAGCTTCCATGGGGCTCAGTTTTCTCATTTGTAAAATGGAAGGGTTGAACTATATGTCCTCTGAGGTCCTTATCAGCTCTATCTATGAGCTAATGTGCTCAACTAGAAAGAGTGAGAGAGAAAAACTTTTTAGGTGGTTACTGAAGTAACTGAGGAGATGGTTGTAAGAGCCTTTGTCAAGATGGTAATCACAGGAAAATAAAAGAAGGGGTATTCAGATGTGCCTGTGACCGTATTTAATAACTGATTAGATATGAGAAATAAGGTAGCAATCTTGAGCTTCACATTGAATAGCGATACCAAATAGAAATAGGGACATGAGAAGGAAAAAGAGACATTATATTTAGATCAGGGTTGGACTAGATTCCTCTGAAATTCTTTCATTGTAGGATGCTCTTATATTGGGGTAAGGTTTGGCTCTTGGCCACACTGTGAGCTAAGTCCAAAGACCATGACCTGATTGAGGGAGTTATCCCAGGCTAACATAACCTGCACATCAGCCTGGCACACCTTGTTCCACCACGTCCTTCTTGCCAATGATGTTGAGGGCAGAAGTGCACACTTTAGTGCCATAGAAACGGCCAGGCTCAGCAATGATCTCCACTCCACTGCCTTCTGGGAAATATTGGTCCAAGGCTATATTGATCACAGCTGCCATCTGTAGGCAAGATGATGGTCTCTATCAATACAGATCTCCTTACCTGATCCCCAAACCTACACTTCCAGCCAAGCCAACTGTTCTGGACCTACTTATACAATGACTCAGCATATGCTTGTTTATGTCTCCTACTTGTCCCATGGGGATGTTCCTGGAGATTCTGCACTGTGCCATGCCACTCAGATATCTCACATCTATTAGAACTTGTCATCATTCTCCTTAGATGTTAGAATTGTTAATCCATGTAGATCAGCCCTAGGACCTTCAGTATACTAGGCACCCCACCAACACCATGTTGAACTTTTACCTGCCTCTAAGACTTTGCTTATGCTGTATTATTCTCCTCTCCTTCCATCTTAGAGATGTCATCTCTTCCAGGCAACTTTCCTGGAGTAAGCAACACAGTCCAACCATTGAATCTTCTCTGTGTCTGGAGACTGGTTACTCTACTAAGTATATGAACTTCTCAAGGGCAGGACCTGAGTCTGCTACTTCTCTGAGGTCAGGGATTGGGTCCATTCTTTTTCTTTCTGTCTCTCCAGTCTATTGTAAGTTTCAAATATCAGAGATAGGACCTTCTTCTCTGATATCTCCCCAGATTAAGATCTGGGTCTGTTCTTCCTCTTCTTTTTCCAGATTATTAACTCCAAGAAATCAGGGACAAGTTCTTCTCTTTTGTCTCACTCACATTCCAAACACCAGTTCAGCTTAGGGTTAAACATATAGGGCCTGGGGTCATTGTGCAGGTGGTAGAGTGTTCAGTGACTTGACTCTTTTTTTGAAGATAATATGTTCCATTCATTATAGATGGGCTCCTATAAATCTTTCTTCAATGTCATAAATTGTGAAGATGACCCTGAGTTCTGAAAGGATATGTCAGTAGAGCCAACTGCTGCTGGGTCTTACCAGCAGGTTTTCTTACCAGAAGTTTACCAGAAGATTTTCAGGTGTGGAATCAAGGGAGAACTTTACATTTGTTGCCCAAAGACCACCCTGACTATGCTGAAAGAGGCCACATTATCAGGACCTTTTATAGTCAAGAATTCTGTCTGTTATAAGGGGCAGAAAATGGGTTAGGAGTCAGAAAATAAATTTTTTGCATAAAGAAAAAGAATTAAAACAACTCTCAAAGGAAGCAAAGCCATGCCCTTTTAGTAAATAAAGAATATGGTTGTGAAAAGGAAAAGAAAAATAATTTTTGTGCATGAAAAAAAGATAAAAACCCAAATGTGAAGAAGTGTAGTTTTAGATAAAAAGTGAGGAGTAACAGAACTTTTGAGGACCAGATAGAGAACATGTTTGAGAACAGAGAAGTAATTGATACTACCATTATGTTTCCTTGGCTCATTTCCATGTAACTATTTTCAGTGTTTAAGAGATTAAGCCTGACAAAGTTGTAATCAAGTATTAGAGTCCATGATCTAAGTAAATAAAGTCCATTAGTTTTTTAATTAATAGAAAGATGGGTTTTGTGAACTCTGCTTCATAAAGGAAAGCAAACTACTAGAAAGTTATGATAGGAGCTAATGGAAGGGGTGAAGAACCCAGCAGGAAAAGAACAAGAAAGAATGGTTAAGAAGACGGAAGAGGAATGAGAAAACACCTACAGGAACAACTAGAGGGTTTTAGCTGCTGCTATATTGATAGGATGCTAGTTGTAATAGAAGCATCACTTTGTGGATTAGCTGAAGAAAAGATCAAGAGGGGCAGCTGGGTAGCTCTGGATTGAGAGCCATGCCAGAGATGGAAGGTCCTAGGTTCAAATTTGGCCTCAGACACTTTCCAGTTGTGTGACCCTGGGCAAGTAAATTGATCCTCATTGCCTAGCCCTTACCACTCTTCTGGCTTGGAAGCCATGCATAGTATTGATTCCAAGACGGGAGGTAAGGGTTTAAAAAAATATCAAGAGCCTTCTGCTAGGAAGAGAGCTGAGTTTAGCAATTTCCATCTAGAGCTCTTTACAAGTAGCTTCATGAAGCTTCTTAGAAAAGCTGGTTGCTCCCTACTGCTATGTTTTGTTTGAGAAAGAGTAGGAAAAAGGCAGCCTTTGAAGCTGCTTTAAGAAACAGGAAGCCAGTTGTACAATATGGCATGCTCCATATTGTAAAGATAACCGGGCTTCTCTGCATTTCCTGGAGAGCCAATCTGAGAAGCTTTACAATTCTTTGAATTAAGAGAACTCCATATCATTATAATATTCCAACACTTTGCATCCTTTAAAGGGTCATTATAAATTAAAAATTACTTGTCACTGTTTCATTAGTTCAAAAGTAGAAGAACAGATTCACCCAATGAGAGAAATGAGGGCCAAAGGGAAGCAGTTAGGCAAGAAGAGACTCTATTGGGGTGGAGGAGACACATTTGGGGAAGGATCAAAGACAATAAATCCTGAAATGTAGAGTGATGAGCTGCTCTGAAAACATGGTTTCCCTCACTCATGTGCCCCCGACCGAGATTTTTATATGCCTGTATTGTCTTACAGATATCTACTGATGGCAGAGTATAAGTCAAGTTTATCATTCAGCAGTGGTGTATTGCATATTATTTCATTTCCTTATATTGAATAATTATGATGTTTTGAATATTATTCCTTTTGCCTCATCACTAAACATTTTAGGTTTAACATTTAATGGTATCATAATTGTGATTGACTTATTTTTGTGTAAATGGGAAGCACTCCAGTGGGGCTCAGTAGCTATAAGTAGTAAGAAGAGAGTATATTCCACTCACAACAAGAGTTCCTCCTAGGATGCTGAGAGGGCTGGAATTGTAGTGTCATGGAATGACATGGGAACTGCCATTATGAGGGCAGGTTGGAGTGAGTAAGCCAGTTGGTAGCATACTATGCATTTGTTATATCAGTATAACTACCCTGTCTACAGTCAAAAGGAGGTGATCATTCCAATATCCCCTGCCTTGGTCAGGCCACATTTAAGAGTATCTCCTAGAGTTCCGGGAATCACATTTTTAAAGATACCTGCATAGGCTCTAGAGTGTCAAGAAGAGTTTGATACTTCATTTATTTTTTGCTAGAGCTTTGAACTATCCAATTATTTTTAAGCTAATGTGTCTAATGACATCTGAGTAAAGAAGAGACCACCCCACTTCATTATCTCCTAAATAAGACAGAAGCCTTGAAAAACAAGGTAGAGATTTTTAAAAGATCATCAATAAAACCATTTTTTTTGTAATGACCTCCTATGATTGGGCCTGGAAACGTCTTTTCTACCTACATTGGTAGAGCCCCCCATCCTAAGCTGCCTTTTCCTGCCATCCCCCTCCAGCTTTGGATCTTGGCTCCTCACCTCTTCAAATGTAGGCACGAAGTTCTTTTTGCCTGGGAAGCCCCCTCCAATATCCAAGAGGCTCATTGGGTGCCCAATCTGGAGGCCCAGGTCAAACACGTGCCGGGCATCTGCAATGGCCTTGTTGAAGCTCTGTGGTGTCTGGCAGCCAGAACCCACATGGAAACTGAGCAGAGTCAAGCACACTGTCAGTGTTGAGTACAGATGTAGGTGTGAAGACACACGTGTGTGCATGTTCATACATAAGTATAGAAATGTTCCCACATAGACCCATATATATATGTATACATACATATATGTAGATCTACACATAAAAAGGCATAAACAGCTTAGATTTGCTTTTCTGTCTGTAAAACCTTTACTGCTTACAAACTCCCCCAAAATCTCTGGGTGGAGAACAAGACAGAAATCATTGCCTTTAGCTGACAGGGAAGAAAATGAAGCCCAGAGAAGGGAAAGGATTTGCCCAAAGTCAAAGATCAAGTCATTGATCCAGTAAGTCATAGAAGAGCCCAGGTTTGTACCCAGGTCTTCTGGCTCCACGTTTAGGTCTCTTCCCTTGCCAGCACCCAGGGAGAAGTAAGAGTTACTGAAGGCAGACTCACCAGGCTCCAACAACAATCACTCCCAAGTCCTTGGCAAGGGTCAATAGATGGCCACATTGGTCCAAGGGAGCCCCAAACTTGGTACTCAAGGGAAACAGACTCTCACTGTCCTGGGTCCAGAGTCTGAGGACCAATCTGCCAAGAAACAACAGTCCACATTTCACTCATGCCTTATCCCCATTTTACATGAATGAAACAACTTAGCCAAAGTCATATAACTAGTGTTAGAGAGAATTTCAATTTGTGTCTTTATCTAAGATTAGTGTTCTTTCTAATGACTCACACTACTTGGAGTCTCATCTAGATATCTGTATTACTCACCCCACTCCCACTCCATCTTTACTTTTCCTCATATCCCAGACACCAGTGAGTCACCTTGCTGCTGGTTCTGCCTAAATCTTGTCAGCTTCTAAGAACTATTGCTTGATGTCTTCTCCTAGTACCAATTCCCCACCTCATACCTCAGGGTTTAGGTCATTGATTTATCTTTCCTTATCTCTCTCTCTCTCTCTCTCTCTCTCTCTCTCTCTCTCTCTCTCTCTCTCTCTCTGTCTATCTTTTTGTCTATCTCTCTATCTATCCATCCATCCAAACTATCCATCTAATCTATCTATCTATCTATCTATCTATCTTATCTATCTATCTATCTGTCTGTCTGTCTTTCTGTTTGTCTATCTCTCTATCCATCCATCCATCTAAATTATCCATCTAATCTATCTATCTATCTATCTATCTATCTATCTATCTATCTATCTATCTGTCTGTCTGTCTGTCTGTCTGTCTATCTATCTATCTATCTATCTATCTATCTATTTATCTGTCTGTCTATCTTTCTCCAGTCACTCACTTATTATTACTAATACCAATAACTAGCCTTTGCATATAAATCTATGAAGTCTGAAAAGCACTTTCCATGTGTTATCTCATTTGATTGTCACAACAACCCTATAAGATAAATGCAATTATTATCCCCATTTTACAAATGAAGAAACTGAATCTGATAGGGAAACTTTCTCCCTATTATCTATCCCCTTTTCTTCAGGACTATTTTGTCTCTGGGTTCAGAACATCCCTGTTTGTCCCATGAAACCATCAACCAGCACCTGATGCTAACAGTAAGGATTCTTCTGCCACCCTTACCTGGCAGTGGGGTGGAACTTGGCAATCTTGGCAATCTCCTCCTCACAGTCAAAAGTCATCAGCTGGACCCCATGGCTGGCAGCATATTGGAGGTGAGAGATCTGCTTACATGTATTGGCATAGATGATGCGGGTAGGGGCGATTCCCATCCTCAGAACTTGCTCCAGCTCCCCCTAATGGCAGCACAGCAGAGGTCATCCCTCCAGGGGTCACTCCCTTCTGACATTCTTAACCTGGGGGACTCTTTAGAACTCAATGGAGCATGCCATCCCTAGTCCCAGTTTCCAAGGGTCTTGGAAAGCCCAGGGGAAAAGAACTGGATATAGTGTTGACCTTCTGGGAATGTGGGTCATAATCCATTCCCTGCCCCATTCCTTGCCACTCCATTTAGAAAACACTAATCCCTTAGAGAAACGTTTGAGGTCTTACTGGAGGAGGATCATGGATTTAAAGCTCCCTAGATGAGAACTCCTAAGGACTTTGGGGGGCGGGGAGGAGAAGAAAAGAGGATATGGCCAAAACATTCTCAGTTCCTCCCTCCCTCCCAAAACACATATACATAAATGTTCCTCTTGCTCATGTTTTCAAATCTTCCTTAGCCCATACCCTTAGACAGACTCTACTGGAGATATTGCCAATGGGAAAAAGAAAAGAAAGATGTGGCCCTCCTTGATGTGTAAGCACGTCACCCACATTTTTATTTTCTTTCAGATCCATGGACCCACAGCCTAGGTTCTTTTAAACTCCTTTCTGTTCAATCCCAAGCTGCTCAGTTTTTCAAAGAACTTTTTCCTTCTGACCCTCATGCATCTCCTGCTTTCCCATCATGCACCCCCACCTCTAGGCTTATGTGTATATGGAGCATTCTTGGAGCTCACCCGACTGGCACAATCAAAGCCAGTGCCCAGGTTGGCCAGTACCCGCAACACACTGGAGCTATTGTTGCACTTCACAGCAAAGAAGGGAGTTACTCGGGGTAGCATCTGCTGGAATGTCTTGTGCTGCTCAGCCAAAACCCCCAGGTCAGCCACCATGAAAGCATCTCTCTCATCCTGTGGGTAAAACGTTATGGTACAGCCATTTCTGGTGGAATAAGGAAGAACTTCCCTAACTGTGATTATCCTGTGACCTGCATTCTGCTTACTCCATATCTCAACTAATTAAAGCTATCCCTTAGAGTTATGGAGAAGGAACCTTTGGCAATTCAAACATGGTATGGTAGTCAGAGATATAGCCTGGGAATCAGGAAGTCTCAGTTCAAATTGAGGTTCTATGTGATCCTAGATAAGTCACTTGATTTCTCAGTCTCAGTTTCCTCATCTGCAAAAACAACATAGCATCAACTGTACTATCTAAGTGGGTAACTTTATACTTATGCTCATTAAATTTAATTTCATATGCTTCAACCCAATATTTTAGTCTATAAAGATCTTTTTGAATCCTGAATCTGTCTTCCACTGTTTTGGCTATCCCTCTCAGCTTTGTGTAATCTACAAATTTGTTATGCCTGCCATTGATGCCTTTATCCAATCATTGACAAAAATGTTAAACAGTACAGCACCAAGTACATATCTCTAGAGCACTGAACTGAAGATCTCCTGCCAAGTAGATATCTCTTTGACCCTGTTAGTGACTATTCTGTATCCAATCATTGACAAAAATATTAAACAACACGAGACCAAGTACATATCTGTAGATCACTGAACTGAAGACCTCTTGCTGAGTAGACATCTGTTTGACAATCTTGGTGACTACTCTTTGGATCCAGTCATTCAACCATTTCTGGATTTAGCTAGTTGTACAATCATCTTGCTTCTCCCAATCCCCCCCCCCCCAAATGTAGCATAAGATATTTTTAACAAATGCTCCACTAAGATCTAGGTAAGCTATATCTCCAGAATTTCCCTAGTCTACTAGTCTATTACCTATCAAAAAAGGAAATTAAGTTAGTGTAATAGGAGCAAGATAAATGTCTTTCTCAGAGAAGACAGAAGTAAAATGAGTGGATTAACTCTGAATTCTCATCTTCACATATTATCATCATTACATTCACCTGGAAGAGTACTGTCCCATCATCAATCCCTCTTTTCTCTCCAATATAAGTCTTAAAATATCCCAAAATGATTGCTATTCTTTCCTTATCAGTCTCAGCTCATTCTGAGTTTTATTATCATAATTCCTGACACATTCTTACAGGAGCAAGTCATGCCTTTGTATTCATCTGCTATTATCTGCCTTTTCTTCCAGAGAGCTCTGGCCCTGAATCAGGATGACCCAAGTTCAGATACTTAATGACTGTGACACTGGGCAAATTATTTTGTCTCTGTCTGCCTCAATTTCCTCATCTGTTAAATAGCATTAATGATAGCTCATACCTTATCAGGTTGTTGTGAGGATCAAATGAGATAGTATTTGTAAAGTTCTTTGCAAATATTAAAGTATTATTAATATAGTCATTATTGTTATTATCTTATATTTATATGTTAAAAACTTAATTTGGTTAGTGAGTTTCCTGAGAATCTACATTATTCTCTCCACATATATCCCTTGGGCATAGAGAATCAAAAGGCTTTCTTCAGTCCTGGACAGCATAGGGACCTAGGAATTCAGAGATCACTATCCCTCTGCAATTCAGAGTTTTAGGGTACTTTCCTCAGCTCATAAGGACTTTGAATTCTTTATAACCCACTTTCAAAAATCCTTGTGTCTCCATCTTCTAAGAGTACAAGGATTACCCCATCAGTCTCTGAGAGCTTTCAGGTCTCCCTATACCCACACAAGCATTGCTATCCAGGGCTGCCATCACTCTTGTCCTACATTCCTCTGTGGTAGCACTGATCTCTTTGGATTAGGGAATACTGGGATAACAGGAACATGGCCAAATGTGGGAATTTATTTTGCTTGACTACGCATACTTGGATTGGTAATTTTGCTTTTCTTGCTTTCTCAGTGTAGGGAGTTGGGGATATGGGAGCAAGAGAAGGTAGATTTTCATTTGAAAATAAAATAAAATAGAACTGCAAAGAAAAAAGGAAATAGAATTTTTAGTTGAAGAGACCTTGAAACAGAGTGTCAAAGTTAGGAAAAATAAACAATATTAGATCTCAGATGGTCCTTCGAAGATAAAATATGAAAACTCAAGGGTTTTAGAACATAAAACTGAGAAAGTCTGGGCTTTAAGGGATGCTAGAAAGTAGAATAGAAAGAATCTTAGTAAAAAGAAAAGGCCTTGAAACAAAGACCATCAGAACTGGATGGTACCTTAAAATATAGGACATTCTAAATGAGAGGACTCTTAAAACTTAGAATATTGAAACTAAGAAGGATCTTAGAATACAGAATATCAGTGGGAAGGGACTGATTCATAGAATTTAATTAACTTCTCCATTTCCTCCTTTTGGAAGCTAAGTCTCTGAGTAGGGAAGCAATTGAACTAAAAAAAAAAAGTTATTGGAAGTGTTGGGATTTGAGTACAGGTTTTCTGACTTCCATCTCTATTTTCTGTTGTCAGGTGGCAAATAGGTTCAGTCCTTCAAGAACCGAGTCCCTTCTTCCCTGATTTTCCAACAGCCTTGGAACTAGTGCAACAGCTTCTCTTACCGAGTCTGAGAGTTCCCGGATTTTTTCCTGGAGAATCTTCCAAGCAGAGGTTCCTGTCTCTAGGAGCATCACCTGCTCTTGTAGTTCCCCATGACTTCCAACCCCCTTAGGAGTTTGAATGCAGGATTCTGGACCCTCAGAGAGGATGTGAAGACAGGTTCTGGGAAGAAATAGCTGTGAAATGTCTGTCCCCATCCCAATCTCTCCCCCTATTAATCAAGGGACTCAACTTCTTCACCTCCTTCCCTTTCTGGAAACGGTCCTCTCCAATGGATCATATAGGATTTAGAGATGAAAAAGATTTCAGAGATCATCTAATATGATCTCTCATTTTGCCAATTTTGCCAGTAAAAAACCAAAATACAGAGAGCTGACTATCTTAAATCTTTCTTAAATTTGTCCCATGGATCTATCCTTGACCAAAATACAGCCTCTTTTTATCTTCAAAAGCCCTTTTGTATACATGAAAGTAAGATTCACAGGTCCCGGAACACTAGCCTGATGTCTCCCCTTGGTCCTAGGGCATCAAAGAGCTCCCTTCAATATTAGAGAGCCTGAGAACCCCCTTTAGAGCCTCTGGTACTTTGGGGATTACTATTCCTTAGCCCCTAAGTGTTTGAATCCTCAGCTCCTGAAGACTTTCAATTCTCTGCCATTAGCCCTTCAGAACCCTTATGTCTTCACCTTTTAAGAGCACAAGGGTTATCCCATACCAATGCAAACATTGTTACCCAATTCTTCTCTCACCTCTTGGACATCATTCCACTGTGACAGCACTGATTCCAAGTAGAAGCACACCTTTTGAAAAGGAAAGAATAGAATCCAGCCAAGGCAAGGTAGTGATGAATGGTAAGAGGAGACTATATAAGGAATCGTGCTTCAAACTCGCTCCACCCACTTTTAGTCTAACATTTTCTTGTTTCACCCTCTTCCCTTTAGATCTCATCACCCTTCTTCTCCTCACCAAGAATAATAAAATATTTTCCTAGATTCCCTAAATGGAAGTCACAATGTAAAGGTCTATTTTGCTTTAGTACAGGGTGAGTCCAGAGTGCTGATACCTCCACTCACTTTTCTGAACACAAATAAATCTTAGAAGAGTGACAGGAGCCTGACACCTGTTTTTTCTGAATTCAGAGAATTGAACCTGTTTTTTCTCTTCCTTTTAACCTGGTAAATCCCTAATCTCTCATCCAATTAGAAATCAGATTATTTAACGTGGTATTGATTCCTTTTAGTAAATTGGCCTTTTCTAATGAATTGTTTTTAATGTATAAAAGTCAATGTTCCTGGCCATATTCAGGATCTAGCCCTGAGTTGAAGAAGGGGTCTTGTCCTGAATTCAGACTATTATACATTAAAACAATTGAATAAGACCAATTAATTAAACAATGCAATATTGGGTAATCTACTTTCTAATTAGATGAAAGATGAATGACTTTACAAGTTAGAAGGAGAGTGAATATAGGGACGACTTCCTCCATTCAGAAAAACAATCCTCCCACTCCCAAGTGTCTGTATACAATCAAAGGAACTTAGAAACAGTAACTGATTAATCAGTATGTGGCCAGTTTTCAGATAACATAAGTGGGCTTCTTGAGATGTACAATTGTGAGAAAACTCTTTACATAAGTCTGTGAATTCGACTGAATTTCATGTCAGCAAAACCTAGGATCTCAGTTAAGGGTTAGTTAAACAGCAGGGTGGTCCAGTTTCCCAACCATGAGGGGGCTAGATTCAAGCAATGTTTTCCCCTAATTCTCACAATTGAATAAAGTTTTCTTGCAACACAGAATTGGAACTAGACCCATAACTGAACAGAATAGAGCTAGCTCTGGAATTGATTTATGAGACAGTCAGGATGATTCACTCAATTCCCACTACCACTTGCTGTCCCAATCCCCCCATTTCATTCATTTAGGGAGTGGTTTTTAACTAGAAGTGGGAAGTGAAACCATTTTCAACATTCTACAGATGTGGTATGCATTAAGAGCTAGAGATCGTGGATTTAGAACTAGAAATAACATTTAAGATGGTCTAGTACAATTCCCAAGTTTTACAGCTGAGGAAAATGAGCACCAGAAGAGTCAATTAACTTGCCCAAGTTCACACATGTAAGAAGTGGCAAAGCCAGAATTCAAATTCAGAAACTTTGCCTCCAAATTGAGAAATTGAGTACATTTTCTTCATAAGTGTGTGTGTGTGTGTGTGTGTGTGTGTGTGTGTGTGTGTGTGTGTGTGTGTGTGTGTGTGTGTGTAGAGAGAGAGAAAAAGAAAGAGGCAGAGAAATTTTTGTCTGTCTTTGTATTTCAAATGTAAGTGGGAACAGATATCCATTCTCTTCTTACCATAAAGTCTCCAGTAGCAGAGTGCCCATTTATTTCTTCTTTGTGCTTCTTCCATTGAATGGAATTATGTTCTCTATAGCTATCTGATCCAAGGAGCCTTCCTATATTTGGAGCTAGGAAAGCATCAGCCTCTTTCTCACTTATTATTTATTTATTTATTTTTGCCTGTGTGTTCTGAATTGCTCATTAGGTAATACCAATGCAAGTTTTTATTAAACAACCTACTATGTGCTGGCTATTGTACTGGGAGTCACTTTTTAAAATACAAAACCAGATAATTTCTATCTTTGAAGAATTTGTAGAAGCATTAAAGGGTAGGGTAAATCTTCACTATCTAACACCAATTTATTTACTTTTATTTTTTTCTTCTGTCTAGTGAAATCAGTCTTATTGTATGGTATGGATTCACCAATATGAACTTTTTTTTTAATTCTTTGCATGCTGTGCTCAGGGAACATATGAAATTGAGAAATGTAAGATTTTATCCTATAGGAATGTGGCCGTTTGGACTCTTTCCTATTCTCTCAGCCCACAGCAAACTAAGTTATATTGATTTTTTTAAATTTCCCAGTGCATATACCAGTTAGGTTTTTTAAATACTATAGTCTTTTAAGTGTACAATAGTATTATGTCTAAAACAATGCACCTACCTGAATTAAAACACTTTATGGTTGAAAAATGCTAACCATCAACTGAGCCTTCAGTGATTCATGATGGTTTTGTTTTTTTTTTTCTAGTGGAAGGTCTTACTTTCATGTTGATAACTGCTGACTGAGCAGGGTGACGATTGCTGAAGTCTGAGGAGGCTGTGGCAGTTTCCTTTTTTTTTTAAATTAAATTTATTTAATTAATTAATTTAGAATATTTTTCCATAGTTACATGATTCATGTTCTTGCCCTCCGCTCCTCCCCTCCAATAGCCATCGAGCAGTTCCACTGGGTTTTACATGTATCATTGATCAAGACTTATTTCCATATTATTAATATTTGAACTAGGGTGATCGTTTAGAGTCTACATCCCCCATTGAACTATGTGATCAAACAGTTGTTTTTCTTCTGTGTTTTTGTTCCCACAGTTCTTTCTCTGGATATGGATAGCATTCTTTCTCATTAGGCCCTCAGAATTGTCCTGGATCATTGCTTTGCTACTAATAGAGAAGTCCATTACATTCGATTGTACCACAGTGTATCAGTCTCTGTGTACAATGTTCTCCTGGTTCTGCTCCTTTCACTCTGCATCAGCTCCTGGGAGTCGTTACAGTTCACATGGAATTCTTCCAGTTCATTATTCTTTTTAGCGTAATAGTATTCCATCACCAACAGATACCACAATTTGTTCAGCCATTCCCCAATTGAAGGGCATCCACTCCTTTTCCAATTTTTTTTCCACCACAAAGAGCGCAGCTATGCATATTTCTGTAGGAGTCTTTTCCCTTATTATCTCTTTAGGGTAT
The DNA here is from genome assembly GCF_027887165.1 of Monodelphis domestica. Taxonomy (NCBI): domain Eukaryota; kingdom Metazoa; phylum Chordata; class Mammalia; order Didelphimorphia; family Didelphidae; genus Monodelphis; species Monodelphis domestica. The sequence goes on along the minus strand of NC_077230.1, from coordinate 370,130,083 downwards.
AAACCCAGCAGTGGTATGGCTAGATCAAAGGGCAGACAGTCTTTTAAAGCCCTTCAGGCAAAGTTCCAAATTGCCTTGCAGAATGGTTGGATCAATTCAAAACTCCATGAGCAATGCATTTTGTGTGGCAGTTCCTTAAAATAAGACAACGATGATGTTTGCCACATCAATTAACTCTTCCTTCCATTTGAACACTTGGAGGTCATTGACCTAATTTCAGTATTGTTGTGCCTCAGGGAATAGGGACCCCCAAGGAGAGGAAGAGAGATGGGGAACAGCTAGTTGGTAGAGCAGTCAACCTACACAACATTTATCTATTAAGTTTGGTATCTTATATGGGCATGGTTCAGAGGTCCCAAAACAAATGCAATAATAACACCCAAAGATCATTGCTCCCAGATAACCAACAACATTACCACAATGAAAAAGTTTGAAATATTGTGAGAATTGTGACACACAGACACAATGTGGTCACATGCTATTGGGGAAATGGCACTCATAAACTTACTTGACTTGGTGTTGCAACAAACCTTTACTTTCTATGAGATATGCCAGTATTGGGAACTTTTGTTTGGGATGCTGATTGTATCTTCCTAAGAAGGGTGTAGATATGCCAATTGGACATCTTCTCATTCCCTTGCCCCGTGTACTTGTCATCTCATTCTTATTTCCCTGAGGATGTGATTCAATTGGGAGTGAATTGGTTGATTCCAGGTATTGGGGGTCAGTGCCAGTCACCATGAAGCTAACAGAATTGTGATTGCCTTTGCAAATTGATTCTGAGAGAATTGAGCATGGATCAGAACTTGGAATGGAAGAAAGCCCAGGTAGCTGCAAAGTTACTCATTGAGAGCCTTGTCCCAAATCAGGTTAATGGCCCTCTTGGCACAAAGACATTTCTCAGTTGCACATTATGGTCCAAGAGATGGAAGTGACAGTCATTGTCCTCATTAGGAGAGATCAAACAGCAGCAATATAACTTCTCATCCCAAGAGACAATAGCTTGGAGAGGTCAAACTCAAGATCAAGTGGTAAAACTATCTGGATTTCAGGTTTCTGAAGGAATGCTGGAAGTTTCTGAGTGATAGTCTTATGGATGAGTCTAAAGGACTCCTTCACAACCCTGGATTTGAGGGAGATACAAGTGAAGGAACTATGATACGTATTGGCAAAACCCTGGACCTCCTGATCAGTTACTAATGTGAGTTATCTGCATCACATAGGTCTAGTTGGAAGTGGTTGCTATATCCAGCAACCCTACATTAATTTCTTTTCACAAGAATGTAATTCCTTATGGCATTACTATAAAGCTGGAGGTCTAGGAAGTAGACATGACTCACTGGAATGTCAAGTGGTTGCTTCTCTAGAATTCTATTATTTCCTTCCAGAAGGTGTCCAAACCCTTCAGATAGTCCTCTCAGGCAGTGATATTGTATGAGTTCTTAATATGAAGATGAGAATCATCAGAAAAGGGAAGATAATTATATCGACTTTACTGATTACTGTGTGTAAAACAATTTTATATTGTTTCTCATTTTCTGTGGGGGGACATAAAAGCTCTACTTCATATGCATTAGCCTGAAGGCTTTCATAGGAACTGGGGAACTCTTTTATTCACATATTTGGAAACCCCTATTCAAGGTATATTCTGGGGTTCCTAGAGGAAACTCTTGGTTTGAACACAGTGAGTCATAAGTATGATAATAATAGTAGCTAATATTCACATAGTGCCTACTGTGTGTCGGGTACTATGTTAAGCATTTAATAAACATTATCTCACTTGATCCTTACAACAACCCTAGGAAGTGGATGATATTATTACCCTCATTTTTCAGACAGGTTAAGTGATTTTCTAAAGGTCATACAGCCAGTGGGTATCTGAGGCTCAGGTCTTCTTGACTTCAGACCCAGGGCTCTATCCACTGCGCCACCTACTTACCCCAATCTTAGCACTGGCTTCTAATGTTGAACCTATATAAACCTAGAGTTTAGGTTCCTTGGCACTGGATAACTTATGGATAGAGAAAAATATTGTAGATGAAGAAATATCATTATCATTTTTAAATATAAAGCATATAGGGACCAAAATTTACATACAAAAGTCTGGGGTCCACAATTCCTGTTATCATTTAAATCTTTAAATTACTCAAACATCTAGATTAATTAGATCTGTACTGTATAGATTTGAGCTTTCATCACATGTTGATAATTCAATATTTTAATGGATCTGTGATTTCATCAATGAAGACACTCTCTCCAATGATGCGGATTGCAAACTATCTAAATCTTCTCAATTTCTGGGAAATTTGTGTGAGGAGCAAGAACTTATAAGATGATGGACTCCTCTTACAAAGATACGAAATGGAATCCAAGTAGGAAGAAGTCAGGTCATGTCTCTTAAGTGTCCATCCTAAGTCCCATTTCCTCAAAACCACATCAGCTCAGGCAGATGAGACCCAAACTGATAAGCTATCCCCATCAAAGGCTATGGGATATGCAGATGGATAGGATTCAAACAGTCCTTGTTTTGTGTGGTCAAATACCAGTCCTTGCTTTGATTTGTTAAACCCTGATTGAATAATTAGGATAACTGGGTTTGTAAACTGCACTTTCTGATTAGCTAGCTTTTGAGATGAGATTGTAACTCTCAAGTAACCAGTCAATGGTGTAGGAGGGAAAGGACCATCTTTGTGGCAGGGACACAGGATAAAAGGAGCCTGTGCGCCTCCATGCTTTGTACTTGCTTGCTGGCTGTAACACTAGCTTGAGAATAGCCATTCTTTCCAGGATGAAATAAAAGAGCCTTTGCCATGCTGATGCCCAGTTCAAGATTATTTTTGTATAAGTGGTCATTCCTCTCATTTGTCCAAGTTCTTCCATAAATCCTAGGTTTTCTTTCACCCCCATGTGCTGGGGACCTTCTCTACTTTTTTGGACATTGTATGGATGCCAAATAAAGCTCATGGGTTGTTCCTCAGTTTTTCTTATTTCCCATTTTGCCATCCTTTATGCAGACTCTTATGAAAATTTTCATTGATATTATGTCTCAATCTATTTGCACATCATTCCTATTCTACTTCTAACTCATTATCCTCTGGATGACTTTTAACTAGAACTCTTCAGAAGCTATTACAGTCTATGAGTCACACAGCCAAATATTTTTTAAAAATCAATCTTAATAAAATGAAGGAATTCAAGGAATAGCTTGAGGTTCATAAACTCCTAGACTGAAGAGTTAGAAGACACTTTTTAAAGTATTTAAATCAAACCTCTTGTTAAAAAAAAATAAAACTCAAGGTCATCAAAATCCATGAAAAATTTCCCAAAGATAAATAACCACTAATGTTATCACATAACTCATCAACAAAAAATTGTTCTATAGTGTTCCTGGGACATTGAACCATATTAAGCTTCAACTAAAGTTCTAAAGTGTACATACAAAGTAACATCCTCAGAGTTACATCCATCACATGACTTTCCTAGTATTGTTTTAGTAACATATTTTACATTAACTTTCTTCCAAGAATAGTAATAGTAAATCTGTTCTCTCAGTCTATACATTTCAGTTTGTCTTCTCTTCTTTAATAATTAAAAAAAAGACTTTTCTGGTTCAGACTTTTATCACTAGCTTCCTAACTGACCATGTCACCTGTAGAACATCAATTCTTGGCCATCTTATCCATTGCTATTTAAAATACATCTAAAAATCATCAAACAAGCTATATTAGGCATTGTGCATGATGGGTGATGGTGATATAAAAGCCAAAGTAAAACTCTTCTTGACCTCAAGAAAAGTTCATTCTTTGGAGGTGTAAAGGTGAAAATTAATGGTTGGACAATAATTTTATAAAATTATGTGGTCGCCAGTATTTATTATATCTCAAGTCAGAAATTTATTTACAAGTATTTATAAATAGAGAAGAAACAATAAAGAAGAGAAATGTGAGGGGGATGGAGAGATTATCTATCCTATCATCCTAAATGTTTACTCCAGGTCTGCTTAATCCAGGCAGAGATTAATTAGTTCTCAACCAGTAAGGCTAGTGGTGAGTAATCACATGGCCTCCTTCAAGAACAAGGAAAGGAGTCGGCTTTTCACTCACCCAATGATGTAGTCCAGGAGTCAGAGTCTAAGTTGAAGTTGAGCTCCAAGCCCATGATCCAAGTTGCAGTCTCCAGCAAAGTTCCCTTGAAGACTCCCCCCAGTCAAAAGACTATCTCCAGAAGACAATCTCTTCAGATTATCTTCTCAAAGACAACTTCCCTCAAGCCAAAGGATTTCATGGCTTTTATGGTGACTTCTTGTCCCTGCCCCTCTTCACAGGGGCCAATCACAGTTTCCAAATTGTCTAGCACTGCCCAGGGGGCAGTGTCTGTGGGATCAACTTCTCAACTTCTGACACTTAAGTTCTCATCTTCTGAAGGTTTAGTTCTCATCTAAGGGTGTGAATTTTCCAAATCTCATCTTCTGGAGAGGGGAATCCTTATCCTGGCTGATTGGGTTTCTGAGGGTGTGAATTCACTAAGTGGTTTGCAAGCTCCTCCTCCTAGTTTAAGCTTGTGTTGATTCAATCAAAAGGTAGACAAAGGAGAGTTAATGCTGTCATAACAATCTAGTGAGGTACTTAAGTTGGTGTTAACTCAGGATAGACAATAAAGAATTCTCTTTCAGAAAGGGAAGATAATATCTGCATGAATAAATATATATGTTGAGGGAGGTTGTTAAAAGCTTTAGACCTTGTCTTACAAAGGAGATGAAAGAAGTAAATAAGAATAGTAACGTAGTGTCAAACCAAAGGTCTCAGATATTGGCATAAGAACTCACTGAGAAATTCCTTGGAAAAGTGGAAAGTAGTCTGGAAAGAGACTAGTCATGGATGTTTATCTTTCACTATAAAGAAAGATAAAATTCAAGCGAGTACGTCACTTAGACATAGAGAGTGACGTAAATTAGATGATAAGGAAGAAATTACTTTTGGGATCTATGTATGAGAAAGAATTCATGACCAAACAAGGTACACAGAGAATCACAGAAGATAAAATGTACAGTTTTGATCATATAAAAGTTAAAAGGTTTGACATATATAAAACCAATACAACTAAAATTAAAAGAGAAACAATTAAGTGGGGAAAATATTCAAATCAAGTTTATCTGGGGAAAAGTCCTGATTTTCCCACTAAAAATGAACAAAGCCTAGCCTTCTCACATCAAGTCTGAAGTTAGAAAGTGGACACAAGAATGAACAAATGATGAAAGAATCCCACCATATAAAGCTATTATGGTAACATGTAATGGACATGTAAACCACAAACCCATAAAAGAGAAGGACTCCAAAACATCTACAAAGAAATCTTTAAAGAAACAGTTGAGGCACAAATTCAACTACAATTCCTGGAACAGAGGAGGCAAGAGTTAAGGAGAGAATTAAAATGTTGTTTTAAAATGGAAATCAGTCTAAATGGTAAAAAAGAGAAAGAAATGAGCACTATAAAGAAAAGGAATTACCATGTTGGCCCAAGAAGTACCAAACTTTGCCCAAGCAAAAAAATCTCTAAAGGTTAAAATGGACCCAATATAAGCCAGTCATTTCATGAGACACTAAGAAATACTACAGCAAAGTCAAAAGACTAGAAAAAAAGAAGAAAACTTAAGGTATAACATAGAAAAATAATCAACTTGGAAAACAGATTAAAGAGAAAAAAATTAAGAATCATTAAGAACCAAATTATCTGAAATGATCAAAAAGGGGCCTAGACATCCTATTTTGAGAAATCTTAAAAGAAAGCTTCCAGATGTCTTAGAACTAGATGACAACTTGAAAATAGAAAGAATATATTTGGTAACTTCCTTAGAGAAACTCCCAAATGAAAATTCCCAGGAATATGATAACCCAAATTCAGAGCCATAATCAGGACAACTTGTGATTGAACAGACATCATTATAAAGGAGCAAAGAATTTGGCACATGATATTCTAGAAGGCAAAGCGCATAGACTTGTAGCTAAGAAATACTTAGGAAATTGAGTAAAATTTTACAGGGAACAAATAGATTTTTAATGAAATAAAGGACTTTCAAAGAACTGATGATGAAAATATTAGAGCTGGGTAGAAACTTTGAAATTCAAATATAGAAGTTAAAAGAAACCTACAATAAATAACCATACACTATAAACATACAATATGTAAACATATAATAAATAGCTAACACACAATAAACAATCATACCTTGTAAACATACAAAAACCAATCACATAAACATAAATAAGGAGAAGGAAATAAACAGATAAATTGCTTATATTCAAATATACAGAAATAATATACTTACTCCTTCTGAGCCCTTTCATCATTAGGAGCCCCAGCAGGAATCCAATTAAATATCCCTGAGAATGTTTCTCTTACATTCTAATACTCTTAAAAGAAGAATTGAAAGTGAGAAAAGGCATGAATTAAAGAAGGAAGAGAAAGCAGGATTACCTCACATTATCAGAGTGTGTAAGTAGACATATATAAGGTGTTGGGGAGTAGAGAATCTGACAGATCTCATTCTCTTTTGAACTGATTAAAGGAAGGAAGAACAGACACACATAGGAATAGAAATGCATTTTATTCAAGAGAAAAAGAGACAGAAAGAGAAGTGAGGAGGAATTAGAGGAAGGATAATTTTAAGGGAGAAAATTAGTCCTAAGCAAAACAAATTCTAAGGATATACAAAAATGTTTACAGCTCTTTTTGAGGTGACAAAGAAATTGAAATCTGACTGGGTGTTCATAAGTTGGAGAATGGCTGAATAAGTTAGGATATATACATGTAACAGAATATTATTGTGCTGTAAGAAATGATGAAGGTTTCAGAGAAACCTCAGAAGACTTGAACAGATAACGAGCATGTTGACAAGAATCAGGAGAAAAATACATACAATAACAATAATATGATGATTTTTAAAAACTTTTAAAGAATTAGGAATTTTATTCAGAAACACAATTCCAGACTTCTTGAGTTAAAAGATGGAAAGATAGCTTAGCATAGAATATAGAAAATTTGAGCCATGTAGTGGATTTTTCTAAAACTATAATGCATTATGTTAAGATTTTCAGCATGGATTCTCACTATGAATGTAGCAATGTTAAGGGGCAGCTAGGTGGCATAGTCGATAGAACTCTCAGTCTGGAGTCAGGAAGACTTTTCCTGGGTTAAAATCTGACCTCAGATATTTACCAGCTGTGTGACTCTGGGCAAGTCACTTAACCCCGTTTGCCTCACTTTCCTTACTTCTAAAATGAACTGGAAAAAAAAGTGCCACACAACTCCAGTATCTTTGCCATTAAAACTCCAAATGAAATCACAGAGTCAAATAGGACTGAAATAACTCAACACCACCACCACTGCTTTTGATTAGAGTTCTTAAATTCATAATATTGCTGTACAAGTTGGTCTCTCCATAAGGTAAGAATTAAGCAATTACAATTTCTGTTGCCACTTCTTGTTGTCCTTTCCACCCAAATCAATGGTTTTATTCTCTTCTTTTGTTTTATTCCTTTCTTTTATCTTTTTTCCCCAATAGGGGTTAAAATTAGTGTTTTGCCCTTTGAATTTCATCTCCAACTTCACCTGTCTTTGGACTTAGAATTATACAAATAATTTTTACAGGACCATGTCATACTTTCCTATAGCTTTGTCTTGTCTCTCTAGGAATTTCCTCTCCTTGCTTCTGACCTCTGAATATGGCTTTAATGAATCCAAGTTGGTTGGTGAATTACCTATGTATCCATATCACCCTGTTTTGCAACTCCTTTTCTTCCCTTCTGTTTATGTCTTCATCATTTCATCCTTGAAAACTTTCCATTCTTCACAGATTGTGTTTTCTTTTCTTTTCTTTTTTTTAAAATCCTTACCTTCTGTCTTGGAATCAATACTGTGTATTGGTTCCAAGGCAGAAGAGTGGTAAGGGCTAGGCAATGGGGGTTAAGTGACTTGCCCAGGGTCACACAGCTAGGAAGTTTCTGAGGCCAGATTTGAACCTAGGACCTCCCATCTCTAGGCCTGGCTCTCAATCCACTGAGCTACCCAGCTGCCCCCTGGATTGTGTTTTCTAATAGAATTTTAGGCCATGTGTTTCTGTCTATAGGAACCCTATTAAATGTAGTTGTCAGAAGGGACTGCCTTGACTTCACTGACATCATGTTTGGAGCAGGACTTGAGAGATCTTCAAAAACTTACTGCCCCTGAAGCCCTTTGATCTGACTTCTCCCTGTTATTGCTCCTCCTTGTTGCTGCCCCTCCTAAGCACTCCTCCTTGTTGAAGAATATTTCAATTCTGCCCCTTCTGCACCTCTTCTGGAATTCCTCCACTCTGTGCGGTGCTGTGTGATTACCCTGAAGTGCAATTCCCTTGCTATAATTAAAGACCCTTTTCTGTTACTACTCTGGTAGTCCTCGTTATTTCAGATTGACATAATTGGAAGCCCCAGTGAGATTCAAAGTTCCTGCCTGATTGCCCAGGCTGGCCACTGCTTTTGACTTCAGGTGTTCAGTACCAGCAGAGACCCCTTGTGTGCCTGTCTGTATTCAATTCCGCAGCTCAGTTTGGGTAAGGGAACTCTTGAATTCTCTGAACTCCTGTCCCTTTTTGGTTGAGTCCCTTGCTTTTTGATGGAGCATTTGTTAAAAGGTCTTTGGGCTCCAAATCACTATAGAGTAGAGGAATGCTAATTAAAACATCTCTGACGTACCACCTCACACCTATCAGACTGGTTAAAACAAAAAAAATGGAAAGTGATAAATTTTGGAGAGGATGAAGGGAAAATTGGAGCTGTAAACTCACACAGCCATTCTAGAAAGCAATTTGGAACCGTGCCCAGATGGTACAGGGGTACAGGGTCCCCTGGACACCCCAAGTCTCTAGAGGAATCCCAGATCAAAAGCATATTTGAGGAATTTCCCAATCCTGGACCCCCTGGAGTGCTGGCTACAGAAAGCTGGCCCTGGTGCAATTAAAGGGACAAACTGCTCGATCAAAGGATTTTCTGAGATATACATTTCTCCTAGTGTTCTCATAAGAGTTTTTAGCTCACCTTCTCTTTGCATCTCAAACATCACTAGATTCTCTGAGATATGCAACTCGCCCTCTTTTATGATCAAGGCTTAATATGTCATAGACAATGTATACCTATGCTCCTATCCCAGACACCAAGGCACCTCCCACAGGAATGTCACCTAATCCCCCTTGTTTGTCCCCCTCCCTACCTTCTGTTCCTGGTCACGCAGTCTCTGTTCCTTTAAGGTATAAAAATCCTGGACCCCTTCTCTTCAGGAAGGCAGACTTCACCTGCACCTGCCTCCCAGCCATTCACTCAATAAATTCCTAGACTATTTTTAAAGATTCATCGAAGCCTGGTAATTCTTTAAGAGTGTACCCTCTTGAACCAGATAATATCAAGCTCTCCCAGAACAGAAAGGGCCATAAAACTGTGCATATTCAGCAATACCACTACTAGAGAGATCAAAGATAGGGGAAAAGGAGCTACTTGTCCAAAATATTTATGATAACCCTTTTTGTGGTGGCAAAGAACTAAAAAGACATCTGTAAGCTGGGAAATGGCTGAACAAGTTGTGGAAAATGATTGTAATGGAATATCATTGCGCCAGAAGAAATGATGAACAAGATGATCCCAATAAAACCTGGAAGGAATTCTATGAAGTGATGAAAAGTGAAGGGAGTAGAACCAGGAAAATGTTGTACACACTAACAGAAATAATGCACAATGATCTACTGTGAATGACTTAACTATTATGAATAATGCAAGGATTCAGAACTACTCCAAGGGACTCACGATGATGAAAAAGGCTATCTGCAATCATATACTCCATCAACTTATGGAGTCTGAATGCACATTGAAGCATGCCAATCTTCACTTTATTTCCTTCACAAATTTTTCTCTAGTATAAATTAAATACGCCCTCTTTTACAACATAATGAACATGGAAATATGTATTCCATAAAAGGACATGTACAACCCATATCATATTACCACTCCTCTCAAGGAGAGGAGAGGGGTAGGAGGAAGACGGAACATGGATAAAAAATGTAGGAAATGATTATTAAAATGGAATCTACATGTAATCTGGAAAAATGCAAAATGATAATAATCTTTTTTAATGACCCAAGCACAATTTTAGGGCCACTCCAAAATGTCCCCTCTGCCAAGGGATAGCTGCCAGGTATGTGTTTTCATATGATGAATTGTATACTTGCAAGGTATTTGGATAATTAGCAGGATTTAATCAAATCTGACTCCCAACATTTCTAGTAGCAGTGGACTCCTTTAATCATAATAAAATTATTTTGCAAATTGACTCTCTTTTATTTTTTGTACTGAATATACTCCCCCACCCCCATTAGAGGGGTGCTCAGGGCAGGAATGTGAACGAGACATGGGATCCCCAGCATAGGGACATAGATTATGGATGTGGGCTCCCCAGTGGCAGAACTACTCTTTTTTGACTGGGGATGAAGATCCATGGCTTTCTTTCCACTATACTTCTTGGAGGCCAAGTACACTACACAGTAGTAGTAACTGTACTCATTGTCATAACAATAAATGAGCTCGACAAAATGGTTGTTGAGGGCAATGTCAGTGCCAGCACTAAAGGTAGAAGGGTGGGTATCACTGTTAAAGTCACAGGATACAACCTGGTCCTCTGTGTGGCCCAAGATGCCCTTCAAGGATCCCTCTGCAGCTTGCTTCACCACCTTCTTAATATCATTGTATTTGGCACCTTTCTCCAGATGCGAGTCAGATCCACCTTAGATATATTGGGAGTAGGGTCATGGAAAGCCATGCTTGTGAGCTTCTTGTTCAGCTCACGTATGATCTTGCCCATAATCTTGGCAGCACCAGTGGAAACAGGGATTATATTCTGGGCAGCACCAGACCCATCATGCCACAGCTTGCCAGAGGGGTCATCTACTGTCTTCTGGGTCACAATAATAGCATGGACTATGGTCATGAGTCCTTCCACAATGCAGAAGTTTTCATGAATGACCTTGGCCAAAGGGGCCAAGCAGTTGGTAGTGCAGGAGGCATTATTGACAATCTTGAGGGAATGATCATATTTCTCATGGTTCACCTCCATCATGAACATTGGGTCATCAGCAAAAGGGGCAGAGATAACAAGCAACCTGCTTGCTTCAACCCTTCAAATGAGCTCCAGACTTTTCCATGGTAGTAAAGATGTGAGTGGACTCCACAAGGTACTCTGCTCCAGCATCTCCCCATTTAATGATGGTGGGATCCTGCTCCTGGAAGATGTATAATGGCTTTTCCATTGCTCACCAGCTTTCCATTCTCTGCCTTTACAGTGCCCTTGAACTTGCTGTGGGTAGAATCACATTGGAACATGTAAACCATGTAGTTGAGGTCATCTACTCCACTGGAGTTGAATGCTTCCCTGGTCACCAGGCGTCCAATACAGCCAAATCTGTTGACTCCAACCTTCACCATCTTGTCTCAGGGATGCAACTGCAGCAGAGGATCCTGGCAGCAAGCTTGGGAGAAGAGCTGAGAGCCACAATTGACTCTCTCTATTCTGCAGACCTCAAGATTGAGGAACCTGAGTGGGATGCCTTTATTTTTTCAATGGATCCTTGAAATAACTAAGCAGAAATAAGAAGTTAAACTCTTCTCTCTTCAAGAGAATACACAATTGATTTTTTTACTTCAACAACTGAAATGAATTTGAATTTAATTTAAATTTTAAATGAAACTAGTTCAACAATTAAAAATGGATTTTATGTGGCCACTCCAACCATCCCCCTTAAGGGATAGCTGCTAACTATGTTTTGTACTTTGTCCATCTGTAAGGAAAGCTATTTGTTTTAAATACATTGTATATGTGTGTGTGTGAGTTCTTGTGTTGCTGATAATAGTTGTCATTTACAGTTTTATTATTGTTGTTACTATTTACAAATATTGTCCTAGTTCTTCTCACTTTACTTTGAGTCACTTCTTTCCAGGTTTTTTGTGATCATCTTGTTTATTATTGCTTACAGCACAATAATATTCCATTATAATCATATGCCATAACTTGTTCAGCCATTCCCAAATTGAGAGATATTATAAGCAAAATAGAAAAAGAGGGAATGTATTACCTATCAGGTTTATGGGTAAAAGAACTTATTAATAAACAAGCGATAGAAAGCATTGTAAAATGTAAAACAGATAATTTTGAATACATTAAATTGAAACTTTTTATACAAATAAAACTAATGTAACTAAGATTAGAAGGAAAGCAATAAGTTGGGTAGAAATTTATAGACAGTTCCTCAGATAGAAGAAGTCTTATATCTAAAATATAGAGAACTTCTTCAAATATATAAGAATATGAACTATTCCTTAACTGATACATGGTCAAAAGATATGACGAGATAGTTTTTGGATGAAGGAATCAAAATTATATATAACTATATAAAATGCTCTAAATGATTATTGATTAGATAAACACAAATCAAAACAACTCTGAGATTAAAATGTCTAAATTTGTTAAATCACTTTGACCTATTGTCAAAATGGTATATTTCTTTTAAATACAGATTCTTTTGGATTACAGGTTAAAAGAATGATGTGAAATATCATCATAAAAACATCATAAATAATAATGTTTCTACTACCATTTTGATATACTATAATAGGAATCTCTTTAAAGTCCTAGGATTTTGCCAGCCCTGCTAATAGTTGAAATACAGTGATTTAATTTTAGTTGTGTGGAATTGATCATTGATTACTTATTATTGATTTATAGAGCTTTGTTGATCATAACAGTAACCATTATAGTCAAGCTTAAAAGAGTACTGTTGTGCAGACCTAATGATTAATTCTCAATAAGCAAGCAAAACAAGCATGCCAGTTAAGGGAAGTAAGAAAACTAAATGAGGGATGACTTGACTTTATCACAAGATGTTTTCCTGGTACTGAACTCCATTGGGACAGGAAGTGGTAGATAGGACGTTCTTGGAGAATGTTCTAGAGGTGACTAACTCTGTGCCCCCTTCATAACACCATGGACTCTAGAAAGTCCCCTAGAAAGTCCAGACCTGGAGGGTACTGTGGGGTTAGCTGCTATGAGGCCTTCCAAGGGGATGTTGGCCAAATTTGGGATGTCTGGTTGCCATAATGGATGAACACTCTTGTTAAGAGGTCAGATCGTATAATTAAGAACCAACTACAATCTTAATTTAGGGGGTACTTTTGCACCTTATGTAACTCTTAAACCATATAAAAAACTGCTCTGACTATGTTAGGGGTCTGATTACTGACATTCCAATTGACCTCTATTATTGGTAACTGCTAACCTTGATGATAAATAGATTAAGCTCAGAACTTTTGTGCCTCAGTTGCTCATCATTGCAGATTTACTGTGACATTTGAGAACTAAAAATTATAAATAAGAGATTTAATTCATATTCCCAATCCTTAACTGCCTAGCTGTTACAAATGAAGTTAGATGGCCATCTGGTGGTTGTACTCACACACCTTAGCACCACCCTTGCCCATATCTTCAAGTCCTATATAAATGTTGGCTATTGAAATTTTAGCATTCTGGACTGTTTTAAAAGTTTATTTACATCATGCAAATTGGAAATCATTGAATTAACTCCATGTACTGTGAAAATTCCCAAGGAATCCAATGCCCTTCTAGAGGTTTGGAGTATAACCATGATGTCCTGCTGTAAGTAGGTAAGTAGGCTTCTCATTTTAAGAATAGAGGTGAGGATGCAGATTGATGAAGCTCAGTGGATTGAGAGCCAGGCCTAGAGATGGGAGGTCCTTGGTTCAAATCTGGCCTTAGACTTCCAAGCTGTGTGACCCTGGGCAAGTCAGTTGACCCCCATTGCTCACCCTTACTGCTCTTCTTTTCAGTATTGATTCTAAGATGGACGGTAAGGGTTTAAAAAGAAAAAAAAAAGAATAGAGGGTGAGAATGGCTCCAGGCATTTTGACCTGCTCTTTATTCCCTCCAGTCATCCATAGTCTTAGTGTTCTGCAGCAGAGAGGCTTTTCTGTGAAAATTCCAGAATATGGTTGCTGAGGAAATGAGATTACTCTTTGATGCCATTTATAATATAGTGGTAGTTTGTGGGACAATTTGTAATTATTTGAAAATTGTGCAATTATATTAAGAAGAGTTCACATTGGAGTTAAGAAGTAAAGCCCAATATCCAATGTATTCCTGTTCTTGAAAAGCTTTTGGGAGGATGGGGGCTATTGAACTGGGAATAACTCATAGCCTTGATTCACTTAATCTTTGTTAATTACACATTTTTATATGATACTTTGAAATACTAAAGCCTTGGTGCAAAGAAAACTAAACTGAGTGGTTTGTAAAAATGTGATTTGTTGGGGCCATCTGGGTGTCTGACCAGAGGTCCTGGGTTCAAATTTGGCCTCAAACACTACCTAGCTGTGTGACCCTGGGCAAGTCACTTCACCCACATTTCCTAGCCCTTACTACTCTTCTGCCTTGGAACCAATACACAATATTGATTCTAAGCTAGAAGATGAGGGTTTTATTGTTGTTATTTTAAACTTAATTATTATTATTATTTTTAAATGTATTTATTTAGAATATTATTCCATGGTTACATGCTTCTGGAGCTGACAAGCAGTTCCACTGGGTTATGCATGTATCATTGTTCAAAACTTATTTCCATATTATTCATATTTGTAAGAGAGTGATCTTTTAATGTCAAAACCCCAATCATATTCCCATTGAACCACATGATAAATCATATGTTTTTCTTCTCCATTTCTACTCCCACAATTCTTTCTCTGGGTATGGTTAGTGCTCTTTCTTATAAGTTCCTCAGAATTGTCCTGGTTCACTGTATTCCTAAGGTAAGGGTTTTCTTTTCTTTTTTTTAAATGTGATTTATAAAGCTTGAAGTTATATAAATGTCAGATGTTATTTTTATTAAGTCAAAGAGTGAAAGGACAAGTGTTTACATAACAATAACAGTGATGCCAAATTATTTCCTGTTGATCACATATTTTCTTGGAAAATGTAGAGTGCCAGAGACAAAAAGAGTGTGCTCATTCTTCTTTCCAAGGTACTGTGACCAAGTACAATAGAATCTTTAATTTCCTAAAAGACAGTTATCCTAGCTATCACTTGGATATTTTCAGAGTTAGGCAACTCCTTCACTCCCAAGGTTTTTATTCTGCCCTATTGTAAAGAATCCACTCAAACTCTTCTGGACCTTAGATACCATGTTTCGCAGTCATTTCTGGGGGACAGCCCTAGTTGAATATACCTTATAGTTGGAACCTAGAAACTGGGTCTATTGCAGTGATGGTGAAACTTTTACAGATGGAGTGCCAGGCCCCACTCCCATTCCACTCCTTGACCAAGTGCAGTGCCAGACCCTACCAGAGACAGTATGCCATGCCCCACCCCCTTAATGAGTGTGGGATACATCCTGCCCTTACCCTTACCCCACATAGGGGAGGGAGAAAGCACTCCTATTGGGCTGCTGGATGGAGGGGTAGGTGAAGTAAGGAATGTCCTCAGTGTGTGTAGAAAGGGGGAGGGGAGTGGCCTGAGCCCTCTGCTTCCCTCCAGTTCTGCCACTGTGAGCAACCCATCTTATCCCCTGTGCACTCCCATTGGGTTGCTGGGCAAAGGTGATGTGAAAAAATTTCATCAGACACAAGAGAGAGGGAGGGGAGTAGTGATGCCCAAGTCCTCCTGCCTTTCAAGTAATGAACTCTTGGGGTGTGGGGTGGGGAGGAGGGCAGCCACATGCCCACAGAGAGCACTCTGCATGCCACCTTTGATACCTGTGCCATAGGTTCACCATCAGTGGTCTACTGGAAAAGACACCTGCACAAAGATACCCTGCAGCCCAGATGGGAAAGGTCCTACTAAGTTCTCCTGTTCAACTCTTCCATCCCAAAACTGAAGGGAGTTGACAATTGGATGCATTTGTATCATCCAGGAGACTCCAACCCTGGTCAAGAATACAGTCTGCTACTGGTGATTTCAGGTTTTTTTAGACACAGAAAAGGAAGCTGTAATAGTAGACTACTTCCCAAAGACAATAGATATGGATTGAGTCATTGTCAGGACCAAGGTTCAATAGCACACAGAGCTTCTTGAAGCCTCCTGTGGTCAGTGATAACAGAATTTATATTGACCAAAAAGGTGAACCGTTAAATGCAATTATCAGAAGGGGCTACCTTGACCTCACTGACTTCATAGTTAGAACAGATTTTGTGATATCTCTGAAAACTTACTGCACCTGGAGTATATTTGAGCCCTGCCCCTTTGCCCTCTTTCTGCATTCCTGCACTCTGAATTGCAATTCCTTTGCCTTCATTAAAAGTTCTGATTGTGGCTACTTTGGCAGTCTTCTTTACTTCAGGTTGACAACCTTTTGAAATTTGCTTTCTGAAAATCTAGGGTTTATAATAAATGATTCCTGCTTTTCCCCACCATAATGTCATCATTTCTGCACCAGAAACCTGTTCCTACCTTTTAGTGAGAATCAGATCCAGAATAGAATTTCCCCTTATTAGTTCCAACATGTTTTGAAGGACAAAATTATCATTAAACCCTGAAAATTCCCCTAAAAAATAAGAATGTTGAATTCTTGACCAGGGATGGAGAGCACCTAATGATGGATGGTAATACATTCACATTTGTGTATGCACATATATGTATGTTTCCTGAAATTTAATCAAATGGATTTGTATATCCACTTTATATCTATTTGTATATTTATACATACATATAGTTTCTTCTTAAAGGGACAGGTGACAATATATATTCATACACATACACATGCACACAAAACCAAATTCCACTTAAAACAACTGCAGTGTAGGAAAAGGAACAGGTAAGATGCTCAATAACACATGAGACAAACTCAAAGAAAGAAGCCAGTGATAAAAACCAATGCCATCAAGGGTCTATCAACTAATGAATAAAATATAGGTAGCAAGTAAGATGAACTAAAGCCTTCAAGTGAGGGAGGAAATTGGACTTTGTCGGCATCACTGAAATTTTGGGAGATGGGACTTATGCCTGGATTATAACAATGGAAACATATATCTAATTCTAACACACATATAACCCAGTGAACTTGTCAGCTCTGGGAGTAGGGAGCGAAGAGGGGAGGGAGAGAAAATGAATCATGTAACCATGGAAAAATATTTTTTAAGAAAACATATCTAATTCCAAAGGAATGCAATAGGTTACAGTGTAGCTGATGTGGTATGTATTAAGATGATTGCGATAAGACTAACATTTAATACATTTTATCAAAATTAAATTCAGAGCTCTCTGCCAAAAGCAGAATAGCTAATAGATTCATTGTTTCCCTTACCTTCTGCCTTGGGATTAATACTAAGAATGGATTCTAAGGCAGAAGAATGATAAGGACTAGGCAATTGGGATTTAGTGACTTGTCTAGGGTTACACAATTAGGACATGTCTGAAGCCAGATTAGAACTCAGATCCTCTAGACCTCAGGCCTGATGCCTTATCCATTATGCTACCTAATTGCTCCCAAATAATATATTCTTGGCTTCCCTTCATTGTAATTTTATTCTTCACAAAGAGGAAGCAGCAAGGTAAACTGTTACCCTGACTTGATTCTGACAATTGGGGAAAATTTGGCTATTAAAATCAAAATGAAGACAATAGTGGTGGAAAGTGATCATTCCAAAATTCATGATAGAGGGAGAGGAAAGCTGAGCATTATCTGACATGTAACCTGGATTTTAGAAAGTAAGTTTCAAATTGTTCATAGAAGGGACAGATATGATCTTAAGGCCCAAGTTTTTTGTTTTTTTTTAAACCCTTACTTTCCATCTTAGAGTCAATACAATACTGTGTATTGACTCCAAGGCAGAAGAGTGGTAAGGGCTAGGCAATGGGGGTTAAGTGACTTGCCCAGGGTCACACTGCTGGGAAGTGTCTGAGGCCACATTTGAACCCAGGACCTCCTGTCTCTAGACCTGGCTCTCAATCCACTGAGCTACCTAGCTGCCCCCAAGGCCACATTTTAATAGAGCAACTTTCCCTAGCAGGAATCCAAAGCTTTTCTACTGAAATTCTGACAGCATAAAGAGATAGAATTCTGATGAAGACAATGGAATGGTGATTAAAGAGACTGATATATGTATGTATATGTACAGGCAAGTCATTAACCAATTTATTTTTAGAAAGGACATGGAAGTGGGGTCAGGTGATAGATGATAAAGACAGAAGCATGAGAAGCATGAGACAGTTCTGTAAAGCTAAAGTTTTAAATGAATCAAGGCTCTTAGGAAAGCCAATGACAACAAAAGTTTTATTATTATTTAAAAAGCTTTACTGGAGAAGAGGAGGTTCAAGAAAAGGATAGGATCCCTGCTTAAGGTGGATGCAATGGTAACAATGGTCAAATGAGAGAAGGCAGAACCTGTCAAATTTTTATTTCACATTTTTTATCTTTCAAGGAGTATTATCTTTAAAATGATAAGGTAATGGGTAAAGAAAGGAGAACCCTTCGCTGCTTCTGATTAGTTCAAGTGAGTAGCTAAGTGACACAGTAAATAGAACGCTGGCTCTGGATTCAGAAAGAACTGTATTCAAATCCAGCCTCAGGCACTTAATGGGAATGTGACCTTGAGCAAGTCATTTATCCCACCAGTCTTCATTTCCTTTGTTACAAATTGGGGATAATAATAGCATCAACTTTCCAGTGTTGTTGTGAGAATCAAATGAAGTATTTGAAAAGTGCTTTGCAAACTTTGAAGTGCTCTATAAATGCTTTTATTATCATAAGGAAATCAACAAGCATCTATTAAACCTCTATTATATACCAAGGAATTATGGCAGGTACTGTAATTTCATTCCATTTACCCAACAACCCTGGGAGGTAGGTGATATGATTCCTGTGTTACCACTGAGGAAAATGAGGGAGACAGAAGTTAAGTGACTTGTCCATTCTTATGCCATAAGTGCCTGAGGGTCGATTTGAACTAGGTCTTCCTGACTCCTATCCTAGTGCTCTATTCATTTGCCACTTACCTGCTGCTATTATTATTTAAATAACTAGTGGATGTGATGACTGAGCTCTCATCTATTATATTTGAAAAATTATATAGAGAAACAGAGATAGCTTACCATTCAGCATGCTGCCAAATCCTACTCAATATTACATAAAGTTTTCACATTCACCTATAGCATTCTGAGGTAGAATCTCAGAACTAATCATAACAGAAGAGAAACATAAGCAATCACTGACAGACCTTCTTTACCTGTGCAATGGGACCTTGACACTCAAGAATAGAATAAAATCCTTCTACATCCCAGATGCTAGCAGAACAGACACATGCCACACATATGCTCTTCCATATACTTCCTTATGGGTTAGTACAGTAAAGAAGACAACTGGCACTCCTATTACATGCTTGTTGATCGATTCATTGATTCATTAGAGGAGTAAATTCTATTTAGGAAATCCAGAGAATGCTGCAGCATCCTTCTCATCTTTCAGGCACACTTCTGAATACTTTTTGTTGTTGTTATATGAACAATCCAAACCGCTTAAGTGCACAAATGCCAGTCAGTCTAATTAACTATATTGACTAAAGTGACAGCCCAGTCTTCTCTTTATATGCCCTGAGGGCAAAACTGAGTCACTTTCACCTAGCAGTTAAGGTCAATTGCAAGGCTCAGTTGCTATTTATATCCTCAGTGTGGAATCAGGATTCTATCAAGAGGTCCTATAGTGGCGCTAACCATGGTGCTAATAACTCCTATAACAATAACTTTCTCCCTCCTTTCTCTCTCTCTCTTTCTCCCCCCCTCTCCATCCCTCCTTCTCTCTCTTCCCTCTCCCTGCTGTCTTCTCTCTTGTATCTCTTTTTCTCTCTCCCTCCCTCTCCCTTTCTTTCTGGCGTTTTCTCTTCCTCTTTCTGTAATTCTCTCTGCATTTCTTTCTTTACCTCTCTCTTATTCTCCTTTCCTTTTCCTCATTTTGTTTCTTTCATTCTTTTTTCTCTGTTTCTCTCTCCCTGTCTTGCTGTTTCTAATGCCCTATCCCACCCTGGGTATTTGTTTCTCTGAATCTGTCTCTTTGTGTCTCTGTCTCCATTTCCCTATCTCTTCTATCTTCCTCCACTCCTCCCTGTCCTGATTTTTTTTTCTCTCCTTGGAAGGAATACTGTGATTCAGCCTCCTTACATGATGCATTCTGATTATTTCATTGCTATCAAGTGAGGATCACCTCTCTACCAAAGCAAGTCCATAAACTATCCTATAAATTAACCTTAGAGCAGTGATGGCAAACCTTTTAGAGGGGTGGGTGGTGTCCCCAGGTGCTCACAGAGAGGGGGATGGGAGCATCACAGTGCCCCCTCTGGCACACATATCATAGGTTTGTCACCATGGCTTTAGAGCCTGGAGTAGGGAGGACAGGATGAGGAGGCTACTAAACATTCTGCTCAGGGTTACAAAAAGAAAGTGTATCAGAGGTGGAATTCAAATCCAAGTAGACTTGAGTTTCAGGCTAACTTTCCTGCTAAAGTGGGTAATAAGTATTTATATAGCTTTTGAAGTATGCCAGGCACTGTGCTAAGAGTTTTATTACAAATGTTATCTCACTGTATCTTCAATACAATCCTGGGACATAAGGGATATTATGACCCCCTCTTTTCAGTTAAGGAAACTGAGGCAATGATGGGTTAACCATTTTATCCAAGGTGGCAGAGCTAATAAATATCCAAGGTAGGATTTAAACCCCTGCTTTCAAGAATCCAGAACCAGTATTCTATCCATTGTACTGTCAGCTATGCTATTGCTTCCTGTCACAGTTGAAATTAAGGTAAACTGAGGCATAAAGTTCTGAGAATTATCAATTTATTAATAAAATGCAAATTCATTAAGAAAGAGGGTCAAAGATGGCAGCTTAGAAGCAGCAAAAGTTCAGACCTCTGAAAACCCTTCCTTACCGATCACAAACTGAATGCTCCTAGGGGATTGAAATTCAAACTCAACAACAAGACAGAGATGGGGAACCCTCCTTCTGGTCTCAAATCAAATGCCCCCCAAAAGCCAGAATCCTAGAACACTCAGGTCTAAGGGGAAAGCAGAAGGAAGGTCCCAGGACCCCTCCCCCCTGACCCAGAGGGCTGAGCCCGCAGCAGCAGCAGGAACCTCAGGGCCTGCACAGGTGCTGGTTTAAAGGGCATACCTTGAAAGCAACCTGGGCCAGTCTCAGGGCATCCAACACAGATGGCAGGGAAGCAGCCTAAGAGAGATGGGGGGGGGGAGCCTTTAGCCCCCTGGCTGGGTCCTTCCATCTTAGTCTCACTGGAGGTTTTTGCCTCAGGGCACATCCAGATCAACCCAGCTGAATGTAATCCCATCAGGAGCCCTCAGAGCTCAAGGAGGCCAGGATCCCTCCCCCCTTAGAGTGCAGGGCCCTCTGAAAGGATAGGAACCTCAGGGCCAGCAAAGGCACTGAGGTACCTTGTGGACAGTGCTGTGCCAGGCTCAGAGCATAGAAGTAAGGCAGTGGAGAAGCAATTGGAGGGACCTGAGAGCAGTAACACCCGAAACGCTGGCAGGCAGGGGAGGGGAGACCCTGGGCTTCCCTGGGAAGACAGCCCAGCTGGGGAGAATGGACAACTTGCCTGGTACTAAAGCCTCAGACCATCAGACAGATACACTAAGAGTTAGCCCTCCTCACTCAGATTTCTGACTGGAAAGGGGAAGAAAAACCATAGAGATGGCAAACAGTACAGAAGAGCAAAAACCTCCAAACACCAAGAAAAGCAAGAAGAAGGGGGTGACTTTGGACACATTTTATGGAGCAAAAATACAAAATACAGAGGGGATAGAAGAGGAAACACAAACAAATGCTCCAAACCTTCCAAAGGAAATGGAAATTCTCCACAAACTCTTGAAGAATTCAAATAGGAAATTATCAAAAAGATGGAAGCCTTCTGGCAGGAAAAAATGGGAAACAATGCAAAAGGAACTCAACAATCTGAGAGATCAAAATATGCAAATGCAGAAACAGCTCAAAGGCTCAAAAAAAAAAAAACAGGTCAGACCAAACTGAAAAGGAAAACCAGTATTTAAAGGTCAGAATTAGGCAACTGGAAGACAATGATCTTGCAAAAGAACAAGAATTAATAAAGCAAAGTCAAAAGAATTAGAAGATATAAAATATCTCACTGACAAAGTGACAGACCTGGAAAACAGAGGAAAGAGAGACAATATGAGAATTATTGGTCTATCAGAGAAGCCAGAAATAAACAGTAATCTTGATATCACAATACATGATATCATCAAAGAAAACTGTCCAGAGATTCTAGAACAAGGAGACAAAATATGCATTGAAAGAGTCTACAGAACACCCCCTACACTAAATCCCTTAAAGACAACTCCCAGGAAAATAATTGCCAAATTCCAAAGCTTCCAAGCAAAAGAAAAAATCTTACAAGAAGCCAGAAAAAGACAATTTGGATATAAAGGAACACCAATCAGGGTCACACAAGACCTAGCAATTTCCACTCTGAACGACCAAAAGGCATGGAACATGTTATTCAGAAAAGCAAGAGAGCTAGGTCTTCAACCAAGAATCAGCTATCCATCAAAACTGAATATATACTTCCAGGGGAAAGTATGGGCATTCAAGAAAATACAAAATTTCCAAGTGTTTGTAAAGAAAAGGCCAGAGCTCTGTGGAAAGTTTGATATCCAAACACAAAGAGCAAGAGAAACATGAAAAGGTAAATATGAAGGAAAGGGAAAAGGAGAAAAATGTTATCTTTTTATTTTATTCAAACTCTTCTATAAGGACTACATTTATATCAAATTATATATATATATATATATATATATATATATATTACTATGTGGGGAAAGGTAATGTGTAACTCTCAAAAATTGTATGCATCATTAGAGTAGTAAGAAGAATCACGCATAGGGGAAATTTGGGGTATCAAGATGATATAGAGAAAGGGGGGATAGAAAGAAAAAGGGAGGGGGGAATCGATGATGGTACTAAGATATACTCCAAGAAATAGAAAAAAACCCCAAAGCTAAATAGAATAATCTTTCTCACACAAAGATACACATGGGAAGGGGAGGGGAAGAATTCTATAAGAAGGAGAGGAAGAGAGTTTTTACTTAAACCTTATTCTCAGTGAAATCAACTCTGAGAGGGAAGAGCATCTAGATCCATTGGGATTTTGAATTCTATCTTATCCAACAGGGTAAGGGAGAAGGGAAAACCAAGGGGGTGGGGGGAGGGAACACAAAAAGGGAGGGAAGGAGCGGGGGGAGGGGAAGGGAACAAAAAGGGAGGAGCTAGAAAGGGAAGCATATCAAGGGAGGGAACTAGGGGGAAAGATTTAAAGTAAATCACTGGTTAAAAGGTTATAGCTAAAGAATAAAGGTCAGAATTAGGGGAGAATATCAAAATGCCAGGGAGTCCACAAGTGACAATCATAACTTTGAATGTGAATGGGATGAACTCACCCATAAAACGTAGATGAATAGCAGAATGGATTAGAATCCAAAACCCTACCATATGTTGGCTTCAAGAAACACCTATGAGGTGGGTAGACACTCACAAGGTAAGAATTAAAGGATGGAGTAAGACCTTCTGGGCCTCAACTGATGGAAAGAAGGCAGGAGTGGTAATCATGATATCTGACAAATCCAAAGCAAAAATAGACCTGATTAAAAGGGATAGGGAAGGGAAATATATTTTGTTAAAAGGGACTATAGGTCATGAGGAAATATCACTAATCAACACGTATGCACCAAATGGTATAGCACCCAAATTTCTAATAGAGAAACTAGGAGAATTGAAGGAGGAAATAGACAGCAAAACCATATTAGTGGGAGACCTGAACCAACCACTACCAAATTTAGATAAGTCAAATAAAAAAATAAATAATAAAGAGATAAAAGAAGTGAATGAAATCTTAGAAAAATTAGAGTTAATAAACACATGGAGAAAAATAAATAGGGACAAAAAGGAATACACCTTCTTCTCAGCACAACATGGCACATTCACAAAGATTGACCATACACTAGGTCACAGAAACATGGCATACAAATGCAGAAAAGCAGAAATAATAAGTGCAGCCTTCTCAGATCATAAGGCAATAAAAATAATGATCAGTAAGGGTATATGGATAACCAAATCAAAAATGAATAGGAAATGAAATAATATGATACTACAAAATCAGTTAGTTAGAGAACAAATCATAGAAACAATCATTTCATCGAGGAAAATGACAACGGTGAGACATCTTTTCAAACCTTTTGGGATGCAGCCAAAGCAGTAATCAGAGGAAAAGTCATATCCTTGAGTGCTTATATTAACAAAGTAGGGAGGGCAGAGATCAATGAATTGGAAGAAGAAAACCAAACTAAAGATCCTAAAAATTAAGGGAGAAATTAATAAAATCAAAAGTGACATAACTATTGAACTAATAAATAAGACTAGAAGCTGTTACTTTGAAAAAACAAACAGAATATACAAAGTACTGGATAATATAATTTTAAAAAGAAAGAAGAAAAGCAAATTAACAACATCAAAGATGAACAGGGGGACATCACCTCCAATGAAGAGGAAATTAAGGCAATCATTAAAAACTACTTTGCCAAACGATATGGCAATAAATATACCAATCTAGGTGATATGGATGAATATTTACAAAAATATAAACTGCCTATACTAACAGAAGAAGAAATAGAATTCTTAAATAATCCCATATCAGAAAAAGAAATCCAACAGGCTATCAAAGAACTCCCTAAGAAAAATCCCCAGAACCTGATGGATTCACAAGTGAATTCTATCAAACATTCAAAGAACACCTAGTCCTAATACTATACAAACTATTTGACATAATAAGCAAAGAAGGAGTTCTACCAAACGCCTTTTATGACACAAATGTGGTACTGATTCCAAAGCCAGGCAGGTCAAAAACAGAGAAAGAAAATTATAGACCAATCTCCCTAATGAATATAGATGCAAAAATCTTAAATAGGATACTAGCAAAAAGACTCCATCAAGTGATCAGAAGGATCATTCACCATGATCAAGTAGGATTTATACCAGGGATCCAGGGCTGTTTCAATATTAGTAAAACCATCCACAGAATTGACCATATCAACAAGCAAACCAACAAAATTCACATGATTATTTCAATAGATGCAGAGAAAGCCTTTGACAAAATACAACACCCATTCCTATTAAAAACACTAGAAAGCATAGGAATAGAAGGGTCATTCCTAAAAATAATAAACAGTATATATCTAAAACCATCAGCTAATATCATCTGCAATGGGGATAAACTAGATGCATTCCCAATAAGATCGGAGTGAAACAAGGATGCCCATTATCACTTCTATTATTTGACATTGTATGAGAAACACTAGCAATAGCAATTAGATAAGAAAAAAAAATTGAAGGTATTAAAATAGGCAAGGAGGAGACCAAGTTATTGCTCTTTGCAGATGACATGATGATCTACTTAAAGAATCCTAGAGATTCAACCAAAAAGTTAATTGAAATAATCAACAACTTTAGCAAAGTTGCAGGATACAAAATAAACCCGCATAAGTCATCAGCATTTCTATATATTTCCAACACAGCTCAGCAGCAAGAACTAGAAAGAGAAATCCCCTTCAAAATCACATTAGACAAAATAAAATACTTAGGGATCTATATCCCGAGACAAACACAGGAACTATATGAACACAACTACAAAACACTCTCCACACAACTAAAACTAGACTTGTGTAATTAGAAAAACATTAACTGCTCATGGATAGGACGAGCCAATATAATAAAAATGACCATCCTACCTAAACTTATTTATCTATTTAGTGCCATACCCATTGAACTTCCAAAAATATTTTTTTACTGATTTAGAAAAAAACCATAACAAAGTTCATTTGGAAGAACAGAGGATCAAGGATATCCAGGGAAATAATGAAAAAAAATACAAAGGAAGGGGGCCTTGCAGTACCAGATCTCAATCTATATTACAAAGCAGTGGTCATCAAAACAATTTGATACTGGCTAAGAGACAGAAAGGAGGATCAGTGGAATAGACTTGGGGTAAGTGACCTCAGCAAGACAGTATATGATAAACCCAAAGATCCCAGGTTTTGGGATAAAAATCAACTATTTGATAAAAACTGCTGGGAAAATTGGAAGACAGTGTGGGAGAGATTAAGTTTGGATCAACACCTCACACCCTACACCAAGATAAATTCAAAATGGGTGAATGAATTGAACATAAAGAAGGAAACTATAAGTAAATTAGGCAAACACAGAATAGTATATATGTAAGACCTTTGGGAAGGGAAAGATTTTAAAATCAAGCAAGACTTAGAAAGAGTCACAAAACATAAAATAAATAATTTTGAGTACATCAAACTGAAAAGTTTTTGTACAAACAAAACCAATGTAACCAAAATCAGAAGGGAAGCAACAAATTGGGAAACAATCTTCATGAAAACCTTTGACAAAGGTTTAATTACTCAAATTTACAAAGAGCTAAACCAATTGTACAAAAAACTAGGCCATTCTCCAATTAATTAATGGGCAAGGGACACGAATAGGCAGTTTTCAGATAAAGAAATCACAAATATTAATAGGCACATGAAAAAATGTTCTAAATCTCTTATAATCAGAGAGATGCAAATCAAAACAACTCTGAGGTATCACCTCACACCTAGCAGATTGGCTAACATGACAGCAAAGGAAAGTAATGAATGCTGGAGGGGATGTGGCAAAGTAGGGACATTAATTTACTGCTGGTGGAGTTGTGAACTCATCCAACCATTCTGGAGGGCAATTTGGAACTATGCCCAAAGGGCGATAAAAGATTGTCTGCCTTTTGATCCAGCCATAGCACTGCTGGTTTTGTACCCCAAAGAGATAAGGAAAAAGACTTGTACAAGAATATTCATAGCTGTACTCTTTGTGGTGGCCAAAAATTGGAAAATGAGGGGATGCCCTTCAATTGGAGAATGGCTGAACAAATTGTGGTATATGTTGGTGATGGAATACTATTGTGCTGAAAAGAATAATCAAGTGGAGGGATTCCATGGAGACTGGAACAACCTCCAGGAAGTGATGCAGAGTGAGAGGAACAGAACCAGGAGAACATTGTACACAGAGACTAATACACTGTGGTATAATCGAATGTAATGGACTTCTCCATTAGTGTCAATGCAATGTCCCTAAATAATCTGCAGGGATCTAGGAGAAAAAACACTATCCACAAACAGAGGATAAACTGTGGGAGTAAAAACACCAAGGAAAAGCAACTGCTTGACTACAGGGGTTGAGGGGACATGTCTGAGGAGAGACTCTAAATGAACACTCTAATGCAAATACCCACAACATGGAAATGGGTTCAAATCAAGAACGCATGTGATACCCAGTGGAATTGTGCATCGGCTATGGGATAGGTGGGGAGGGGGGAAGAAAACAAAATGATCTTTGTCTCCAATGAATAATGTTCAGAAATGATCAAATATAATAATGTTTAAAAAAAAAAAGAAAGAGGGTCAATGGCTACTTCAGATAAGCAGAGACATTGAGTCAGAGCTAACAAGACCTTTTATAACATATAGCAAAATTACAGGGAACTATCCCAATCAACTAAGTCTTATTTTGATTGATATTGATGTAATCAGAATCGAGATTAAATCATTTGAACTTCCCTTCTGAAACTTCTTTAACCACAGCCAAGACATGTGATTTGAGTCACTGAGACAACAGTTCTCAGGTAGTGGGAATAGACTTCAAGTGAGATTTGACCTTTATATTAAACAAATTTCCCTGGAAAGAGGACAATGGGTGGCGATACAAATTTGGGGGGAATTACAAGGCAAAGCTTGATCTTTAGGCAAGTTTTTTTCTAGGATGTAGTTGGAGTTTACAAAGGAAAGAAAGCAAGAAAGAGAATATTAAATCTAGCTTGACTAAGCCTCAAAAATAGAATTAAAATAAAATTTAAATTTTACATTTTCTGTGCCATGTTATGGCATAACATTCCACTATGAAATTAATGCATATTTCTTGTCCCCACATGAACCTGGGAAAATTGACTTGCTCCAGCAAAGGTATGAGTATTCTATTAATAAATAATTATTCAAATGTGGTTACTCTGATTCATGGTCAGCCTTCTCTTTAACTGCTGGCTATTCCTCATAACTATGGACCCAAATGACAAGGTTTATTGAATTATCACTTACTTCCCCTGGTTTTTCTTTCCCTTCTCATGAAAAAATCAGTTAGTACTAATGGTTATTTCAGTTATTCCCTTTACTCATGTTTTACTTTCTGATTTCTCCTAGGAAATGAAGATAAACCTTCTTGCTGCTTGTCACTCACTCTGTGGCACAAGCTTAAATTAAGTATTTTGCCTTCTCAGGATGTCCTTTACCTTTGTAAATAAAGTCTCCAGTATTTCCAGGTTTGTAATATGGTAGCATTATAAGGATCTACTTCTCTTCCAGGGTCAGTTTGATTCAAGGTTCTGACTATTTTGGTAAAGGTCAGTTATTACAGGAGTTTGATTATTTTCACAGAATTTAGAGCTAAAGGAGCCCATAAATAAAATATAATCTAATTATATTCCCCTATTTTACAGCCATATGCCAGAAAAGTTGTAAGATGGGACTCTACACTGAGGATTATGATTGTATTAAAATTATTGACTTTATTTTAACCCCACAAGAGTACTTCCAGAATACTGAGTTAGAAAACCCAGATTGTTCCTGGTACACTGACGATTCCAGCAAAACATTGACTGGATATGCCAGCACTAGCACAAAGTCTTATTTGTGGCAGGACCTTTCCCTTTAACTTCTTCAGCCCAATAAGCTGAATTTGAAGCACTGAACCAAGAATATGAATTAGCAAAAGGAAAAGAATATATACAAGTGAATATATATATATATATATATATATATATATATATATATATATATATATATTAGGGTGGCATAAGACTTTGAGATGTAGACATATCTAGGATTCTTGGCTTCCTCTGACACCTCCATTAGAAAGAGGCACAAGGACTGAAATTACCTAACTCTTGTTGCCATCAGCAGTGCTGTCAGGTTCCTAGAATTGTCAGTGTACCAAGATTATAATACAGTTGTGAAGATTGGATTTGGCTCTCCCCTGATTGTAACAATGAAGGTACTTAGCTCTTCCTTTATTGGGAAGATTAAATTGTAATCCCCTGTTTGTTTTTGGATTTTAATCCCCAAAGTGTTAACTCAATACTTAAAGTAGATCTACCCATTTTAACTACAAAAAGGTCTTAACTAACCAAAAAAGGTGTTAGCTAACTACAAAAGGTGTGACACCAATTCATACATTCAGTGGGCAGTCCTGGAAAGTAGTGTCTGCTGTGATTGGTAGATGTAAAAATTTAGGGGAGGTGACACAAGATAAAAAAGGTCTTTCAGTAGAGGAAACAGAAGCACACAAGGTGGACTAGAATCAAGATTCAGTCACTCAGAGGAGAGACTGGAAGATCAATCACTTGGAGTTGGACTGGAAGGCAGACACTTGAGGAGAGACTGGAAGACAGACACTCAGACTTGGAGTGAAGACAGTTGGCTATGGAACTGAACCCCAGGAGAAGCTCGTGCAGGAGACCTCAGACTGCTTTCTTTTTAGATGGTCACCATGGTGAGTGTAAGGCTGACTTAGTTCCTTGCCCTTTCTGGAGGTAGGAACCTCCAAGAAAGGTCCATCAACTTGAGACTCTTTTCCCCTAATTAGGGCCTTAGAATTTCTACCTGGCTCAGAGGGAGCGAGAGTTTTCTTTCTCTCTCTCTCATTCCTTAATATCTTCCCTCTATTGTAAATAAACTACCATAAATTCCATTTTACTTTAGTTCTTCATTTTGGGATTTAGAAATTAAATCCCTGGCGAAAACCTATTAAATATTTGGAGTCCAATCAAAAAAGAAAATTTAACACAGGCATGATCTTCAGTGTAGTTGGAGTCACATCCTCTGTGTCAGGGAGGAAGGTGATTGGCTTAAGAGTTTTTTACTGGAAGATGGTGAGATTTTATTCAGATAGAAAGGAGACCTCTAGTCTTGAAATGTTGAAAGGGGAGTCTAGGTCAGAGGCCACAGCAACAATCTGATAGCATGGTAGGAGGCTCTTGGTCACTAATTAATTTGTAACCCTGTATATATCTCAAGAAAATCAGCCTAGAAGGTAAAGGGGAGTATCTGATGACAGAAGGAAAGGATGGATTCCAGACAAATGCCATAACTGATGCCATGCCAAGGACTGATAAGGTATTACAACACAATTATATAAAATTATCAACACTTTAAAAAGTATTGATTCTCAATTGTGTAAAAAATCAAGCCATTCCCCAATTGATAAATGGGCAAGGGACATGAATATGTAAATTTCAGATAAAGAAATCAAAACTATCAATAAGCACATGAAAAAGTGTTCTAAATCTCTTATAAAATTAGAGAAATACAATTCAAAACAACCCTGAGGTTCTACTTCACACCTAGCAGATTGACTAACATGACAGCAAAGGAAAGTAATAAATGTGGAGGGGATGTGGCAAAACTGGGACACTAACACATTGCTGATCGAATTGTGAATTGATCCAATCATTCTGGAAGGCAATTTGGAACTATGCCCGAAGGGTGCTAAAAGCCTGCCTGCCCTTTGATCCAGCCATACCACTGCTGGGTTTATACCCCAAAGAGATAATAAGGAAAAAAAAAACTTGTACAAAAATATTTATAGCCACATTCTTTGTTGTGGCAAAAAATTAGAAAGTGAGGGTATGCCCTTCAATTGGGGAATGACTGAACATATTGTGGTATATTTTGGTGATGAAATACTATTGTGGTGAAAGGAATGATGAACTGGAGGAATTCCATGTGAACTGGGATGACCTACAGGAATTGATGCAGAGTGAGAGGAGCAGAACCAGGAGAAATTGTACACAGAGACTGATACATGGGGGCACAATTGAAATGGACTTCTCTGCTAGCAGCAATGCAATAATCCAGGACAATTCTGAGGGACTTATGAGAAAGAACACTATCAGCATCCAGAGAAAGAACTGTGGGAGCAGAAACACAGAAGAAAGACAACTGCTTGATCACATAGTTTAATGGGGATATAATTTGGGATGTAGACTCTAAATAATCACCCTAGTGCAAACATCAACAATATGGAAATAGGTTCTGATCAATGACATATGTAAAACCCAGTGGAATTGCATTTGGCTACAGGAGGAGGCTGGGAGCAGGGGAGGGAAAGAACATGAATCTTGTAAATATAAAAAAATTCTCTTAATCTTAATTAAATATTTTTTTAATTTAAAAAGAGTAAAAAATAAAAATAAAAAGTATTGATTCTAAGATAGAAGAGATGTAAAGGTTAAGCAATTGAGATTAAATGATTTGCCCAGGGACATACAGCCAGGAAGGATCTGAGGCCAGATATGAACTCAGGTCTCTCCTTTCTGCAGGCCTGGTGCTCCATCTGCTATTCCAACCAGCTGCTTTTGAAGTATTAACACTCCTAAGTTGTTACAATAAATTAGTTAGGAAATAAAGTTATCAGGTCTCCAAAAATCATATAAAAGGTTTTGCACAACATTCTTTTCTTCTAATATTATCCATTCTCAAATACAACTTAAAATTCCAACTGATGTAGAAAGGAAGTTATTAGAATTCAATAAAGTTATTAACCCTTTAAAGCATATATTAAAAAAATTTAAGACTAGTCTATTAAGACTACATTGTTTAAAGATGTGACTTTAGCAATTTGGAATTATGCTCAAAGGGCCTTAAAAGACTGCCTGCCCTTTGAAGTAATACACTGCTGGGTTTGTATACCAAAGAGATAATAAGGAAAAATACTTGTACAAAAGTTTTTATTGCCATGCTCTTTATAGTGGCAAACAATTGGAAAATGAGGGGATACCCTTCAATTGGGGAATGGCTGAACAAATTGTGGTATCTGTTGGTGATGGAATACTATTGTGCTAAAAGGAATCATGAACTGGAGGAATTCCATGTGAACTGGAATCCACATCCAGAGAAACATAGAAGAAAAGCATGATTGATTACAGGGTTCAATGGACAAATGACTGGGTTTTGGCCTTAGAAGAACACTATTACAAATATGAATAATATGGAAATAGGTTTTGAACATATGTATAACCCAGTGGAATTTCTTATGAGTTCTGGGAAGTGGGAGGGAAGAGGGGAGGGAAAGCATATAAATCTTGTAACTATGGAAAATTTTTCTAAATAAATTTTTTTAAATGTTCAATTAAAAATTAAAATAATTAAAATATAATTTAAAAATAAATAAAGATGTGACTTCATAATTCACAATAAACAGTCCTATACTTTAAACAAATTTCTTCTTACTCTCCACCTCTCATCAATAAATGTTTTTGATAAGAAGAGATTCCATTTTCTAAGTGGAACAAAGTACAAATTCTTTCACAGAGCTGCACGGTTTTTATAAGTGATACCCAAATACTTTCAGATAAAACTTTTTTTAAAACTCAAAACAAGGGACAGCTAGGTAACACAGTGGATAAAGTGACAGGACTGCAGTTGGAAGGCCCTGGGTTCAAATGTGGCCTCAGCTCTTTCCTACGTGACCCTGGGCAAGTTACTTAACCCTGATTTCCTGGACTTTGCCATTCTTCTTAGAACTGAAAAAAGCTTGAAATAAAACCCATTACCAGTCAGATGACTTCAATTCAGTTGAATGCATTTCCAAATTACCTTAGATAGAACATCACATACGGTTTTAAATCTAACAGAGCAAATTTAGGTGGAATTTACTTCTTTCAAAAGATGAGTTTTCTTTAAATGTTTGGCTGCCACTAGCCAGTAGCAGAACTAGAAAAATACATACAAAGCACTACCAATTTAATTTCAAATTGTGAAGTTAGCTCAAGGTATGTTGGGCTAAGTATTATTGTTAGAATTATTCCATGTGAAGGGCTGATTTTTGGCAGAGACAAAAATGGAGTATAGTCTGATGCTGGTAGGGGATGCCACATCTCAAGTGCTTGATAGTTTTCCCAAAGAGAGTTAATATAACGAAGAGAGCACTGAAAATCCCAATAGCCAACATTTACAGAGTAGATGATATATAAATATGGACAAGTCTTGACATTACAAAACTTTTTACAAACCATTATCACCCAGGATCTCAAGTTATAACATTTTATATTGTGGGGAACTTTTCTCTATTTACTTTCCAATCAAGCTGCAATTTTTATTACTGTAGTTTACATAGTTTGACAAAACCTTCCTACTTAAAGCCAAATTTTCTTTCAAACTTTTCTGTCCTTTAAGACGCTTTGAGCAATTATAAAATCTTTAACAGTTTACAAAAACTTGATCCATTCAAATAGCAATTGAGTTCTGGCGTATCATTCATAGAAGTTATATAAAAAAGTTTTTAAAAAATATTTATGTTGGCTATGTGACCCTGGGCAAGTCACCTAATGCTCATTGCAAGCCCTTATCACTCTTCTTCCTTGGAACCAATATACAGAATAACTTCTAAAGTAGAAAGTACAGGTTTAAACTTTTTTAATTATATACATTTCAAGTTGCACTTTCTTTAAATAAGCTTCTCTTTTGAATATATAATCTGTTATGAAATTGGGTAGGTTTCTCATAATTTACAGCCACATGTCTAATTTCAAGACACAACAATTCAAAAGTTATTTCTAAATTGATGTCTACTTTTTAATTTGTAAACTCCCAATTATTCGATTAGACTTTCTAATCAAATCCTATTTATCTTTTGGTTGGCCCAGTTTTCCAGACTTGGACTGAACATAAAAATCTCTAATGCTCAAGATCAATTTCCAATGAAAGTTTTAGACAATGACTGAAAAGCAGGTTTAAAAAATCAAGCTGTAGTCACCCTCCAATTGCCTCTCTGTATAAATTACCTTTCTGACAATTGTGGCAGAGACACTTGCACAGTTCACTGAGCAACGATATCAAAAGAAAGGGGCTTATTTGAATTAGTTGGTTAGAAGGGGAAAGGGAGCCATTGGAGAAACCCAGATTGTTTCTTTCTCACTGTTACTTTTGGATGCCATTATCTGTAAAAAATCTTGAAAGGTAAAGCATGTTAGAACCTTTTAGTTTCTGTTATAGCCAGAACCAAAGGCAAGTATGACTGTTATCATGCCCTCCCTTCCCCACTGCTTGGAGGGTTATGGGGAGAAGAAAAAAAGGCTTGTTTTTTACTCATGAACACACACACACATAAACATATACAACACACTAACACAAATAGCACTCCACAAGGGGACAAAGCACAAAAACACTGAGCAGCCATCCCTTAAATGGGAGACTTATTGGAATGGCCACATATGATCCTGGCAGTCATCCCTTTTTTAAGATGATGGAAAGCACCCAAAAAGCATTCCATGAATCTTTGACCAAACTTTCTTTCAAAGAGCCAGGAACTCAGCCCCATAAGAGATGTGAATTCAGGAGATTTGAGCATTCACTTCCCTGGGTCAATCCATAAGTTAAATGTAGACCAGAATATGTCAACCCTTAAAAATGAGAAAGGAACAGGATAACTGTTCCCCTCAAAACTGAAAGTCAGAATTATAGCCCTAAAAAGTAGAGAACCACCGTGTGTGCTTAGCAAATCTCTTTATTTCCTTTAAGAGAGAAAATAAAATACACACGCAGGGACTGGAAAAAACCAAACCTAGGAAAGAGGAGTAGATTGCAGGTTTTATACTATCCTAAGAAAGAGAAGAGGGGAGAGGGGAGCTCTGGGATTGGGCAACAAGGAAAAACTTCTGTCTAGCAACAGGAGATGTTCATTTGTAGCTTGGAATGTAGATCAAGATGGAATTTCGGTAATGACAGAAGACAGCTTTGGAATGATCTATAAGGACTTGGGGACCACTCAGAGTTGTTCTGAACCATTCTTGTGTAAGAACATTTTCAGGGTTACTTTCTGAGCATGTGTCACTGTTATAGTAAGTTAGTCTAGAAGTTCCTCTTCAAGAGCTAGAAATCAAGGCAATTCTAATAACCCAAAGTCATTAGAGACAGGGTCACACAGAGACTCATTCGAATTTACATCATTTTAGAGTAATACTCAAAAACACAAGGCATCTTTTCTAGGAACTAGGCTTAAGAGGTAGAAAAGAGTGGCTGGTTAGGCAGGCACTGCCAAAGCAGCAATAATAAAGGGTCCTTAATTGGAGTGATGAGATGGCAATTAGGTTGACACAGCACCAGGGTGCAGGAGTGCCCAAGGGAGGCAGAGATGGGCAAAGTCAAAAAGGTTTAGAGACTCTCATGGGAGGCACATCATTGAGAAAAAGGAAAGCCCATAGAGGAGGCTAGGGATACTGGGAGGTGCAATTCATGACTCTGGGAACTGAGCAAGACCAGTCCATAATCACCAGATGCATTCAACATGTCACCAAGTCAAATCTGCTTTACTGTAGAAAAGTGAAAATCTAAACATGGTTAAGTTGCCATAGGTGGTAGGGAACGAAGATAGGGGGTTGGGGCATAGGTGTGGGTGGCAGGGTAGTGGTGAATACTCGTGGTTTTGAATAACATCTAGTTGTCAGGAGGGAGATTTCAGACTGCTGGAAGGTTAAGAGTGCTGCCCAATCCTTACAGGGAGGGAATAGCTTGAGCATATCTGTAGGTACTACACTCTGCTATTGTTCAATCCTTTTAGGCATTGTCCAATTCCTTGTGACCCCATTTGGGAATTTTCTTGGCAGAGACACTGGAGCCATTTCTAGCTCATTTTACAAATGGGGAAAGTGAGGCAATCAGAATTAAGTGACTTGTCCGGGGTCCCTTAGATGCTATCAAGCATCTAAGGCTGGGTTTGAATTTCAGGTTGTCTTGACTCCAGGTCCAACATTCAATCCACTGTGTCACCTAGCTGCCCCTACTCTGAGTTCTTTTGAATCCTTTCACTAGATTTTAATCTTTGTGACAATGGTCATCATATATGTATAAAGGGGACAGCATGAACTGAGTCAACATACAAAAGTATTACAATTTAATACATATTTATTATGTTCCAACAAGGTACTATGTGAGGCACTGGCATCATGGGAGAAAAGAAATCTTGGGGCTTGAGGCATCTTTCTTTGGAGGGAGGAGGGCAGAAATTTGAGGAGATAAATATATGTAATATTTATTTTTCTTAGTGGCCTGAACATATCTTAGAAGATGAGAACTGAAAAGCATCTTTGAGGTCATCTCATCCAGCCCCTGATTTTATAATTGAGGAATATGAAGCCCAGAGAATAAATGATTTGTCCAGAGTCATATAACTAGCAAGTGATAATGCTAGAAATGAACTGTTTGCTGATGACCAATTCAGGTTTCCTCTCACTCACACTCGGCTGTTTCTGTGCAGAGACTGCAAATGGAATGCATTTACTCTAGCCTCCTCCTTTTCTGTTCTACCTTCAACCCAATTCCAGTCATGACATTTCCACCCCCAACTATCAGAAATTACTTTTTTTTGCCATGATATCTAGTTGTCTCAAGCCTCTTGTGACTTAGGAAGCAATCAAAATTTTCAGCATTTCCAATTCACCATATTCCCTCTCTAAATAGTTTCTTCACTCGATTGTCAGGCTTCTTGAAAGCTCCATTGTGAACATCTCTTCCTGGAGTTTAAGATATTGGGTCCAGAAGGCTTCTGTGAAAATAGATCTGTATTACTAACAGGAGTAGAAATACATTTGCCCAGTCACCTTCAAGACATGGACTCAAGATTTGGATTATTCATTTGATGTTACCTAGTAAAACATAAGACTCAAAAAGGGCAGGAAAATGGGGCAAGGGGAAACTGATGGGAGAACATGGGGATTGTTATTTTTCTTTCTTTTCTGAAGAGGATCTGTGGCATTAAGGGGTGATGTCTTGACTTGCCCCTGAACCAGGCTCAGGTGAGGCAGAGGTGCACAAAATCATTGGCCTCTTTCTTCCAGAGTCATCAAAGTCCCTTGACAAAACCAAAGACAGATTGACTGATGATGGTCTGGGGATGATGACCTTGGCATCTTCTATGCCTGACAAAGTTCTGAGTGCACCTACTTCTGTGTCCTTCATGGCCAGCAGAAAAAACTGTTCTCGTTTGCCCCTTCCCCCAGGGGAAGTCTTCACACACTTGGAATAGACATTCTCCCTACATCATGGATGGGTCTGAGGTCTATCTGCACCCCTCAACTTGGTTAACCATCTGCTGAGAAGGTATTTGGAGCCACAAGTGAGAGTTGGGTGATAGGTGGGCATTAAAGGTGACTGAGCAGCCCTGAAAAGGTCTCAGTAAGTCCTCACACCAGACATGCTAGTCCTTCCTGAACACCTCATTTTACCCCATGGGGATTAATTGGAGGAGGAAGGGAGATAAAGGGATCATGAATCCCAGAGTAGTTTCTCTCTCTACCTCTACAGAAATTCCTTCTGATACCACTCCTTAGCAGGGTGGATATGTGTAGGAGAAGGCAGATTACTAGTTGAAGACTCTGTCCAGTGACCCAGGGGGCAAGGGATATCATCTGCCCAGACATTCAAGAAATCCTCATCCCATCCTTGCCACAACTCAGTGGCATGGCAGAATTTGGCCTTGAATGCTCCCTACTCATATTCCTGGACTTAAGCCAAACTTCCCCTCTCAAAAGGATTCAGGAGGGCTTATGAGGAAGAACACTATCCACATCCAAAGGAAGAACTGTGGGAGTAGAAACCCAGAAGAAAAACAACTGCTTGATTGCATGGGTCAATGGGGATATGATTGGGGATATAGACTCTAAACAATCACCCTGGAGCAAATATCAATAATAATGGAAATAGGTCTTGACCAAAGACACATGTAAAACCTAGTGGAATTGTGTATTGATTATGGGAAGGAAAGAACATGATTTTTGTAATCCTGGAAAAATGCTCTAAATTAATCAATTAGATAAAATTTAAAAAACATTTTAAGAAGGACTCAGGACCCAGGGAGGGATAGCTGGAAGACCATCTGTCCAGAATCCAGTGCCCAGGACTTTACTCCTACTCACCTCAGATCAGAAGGGATGGTAAAACTCAGCTCAGGCGGTGAAAAACCATTGAAATTGGAGCTTGTGGTATAGGTGTAGGCCCCCATGTCTTCAAAGATCAGCCAGTCACCCACATGAAGCTCAGGCAGCAAGACGTCTGTGGGACCCAGACGGTCAAAAGCATCACATGTGGGACCCCACAGTATGGAAGGGTAAAGAAGTGGTTTGCAATTGAATTTCTGTATCAGATGGAAAGTAGAGGATGAGGGTTTTGCTAAATAAAATGATTCTTTGCCCAAACTATTCCCATGCCCTATTTCTTCCCATTCTTCGGGTCTCCGATCATGATGATCTCTGTTTCTAAAATGTCTTCCCTCTCCTTTCCCTGATGAATTCTACTCACTTTCCCTGTTGAATTCTTACTTTAAAAATCAATTCAAAGTCTACCACTACCAGGTTTTCTTTCATTTCTACCCCATCCCACCCCACACTCCTTCATGAACTTATCAACACGTCATAGTATATAATACAATTACTTTCTAAGACTCATCTCTCTACTGAACATTGAGCACAGAATCTTTGTTTTATTGAAACTTAACATCTTCCTCAATATGAGTGTAAGACCCTGAAGAGGGCAAGTTTAATTGCTGTTTGTTAAATGAATGAATGAATTAAATGTGTCTAGATGACAGTTCAATGGGACCGTAGCGGGATGTACTGGAGTCTGGTACATTGTGAATGCCACAATATATTCCATAATACTAGATATATTCCATAATACTATATGTGGTTTCTGTTTGTTGTTTTCCTTTTTGTAATTTATATTATCTGCAGCTTCAGATGGGAAAATAGAGCAATTATGTCTTGCACCCTACTGAGATCTCTTCAGGTTGTAAAGTGTATACTTCACTGAGTCTCACTACTTAAATAGAAGTTCAGTGTACAATTTTTTTTTCCTCTGGTGTCTTGGCGGACTTACCAGAAAATCACTCCTTTAGAGAACAATTCCTACTAAAGGTAGGAAAACCATAGGCAGGCAAATTTGATCAATTCCACTTTTACACATTTCTGTGGCCTTTTCTAAGCCATCCTAATATGCTTAACAGCAAGAATGGAGAAGTACCAGCTTTATTCTAGTCACTTTGGAAGCCATTCAATAGCTGTTATTTTCTTCCCCATCCCCAAGCCTGAATAGAGGAATTCAGGGGTGAATTGTGAGTAGAGGCTGGGGGAAGGTGATCAAGATTACATCTGAGGGCCCACACTGACCTGGAAATCTTGGAGAACTTGCTCTTTACTGACAATTCCGTAAAACAAGCAAACAAACAAACAAACAAAAACAACCCCCCCAAAAAAAACCTGTCCAGCTGCTCTTAGTACCATACAGCTTTCCCTTGCCCTTTCCTCCAAAGCTGTCAAAAATCAATTCTTCCCCCTTGTCCCTCTTGCCTTCACCACAAGAGGTGTCCTTGATTCTTTCTCTCTCCGAATAATTGCAAAAGAGGTGTAAAAGCCATCGTTGAGATAGTACATCAATTTCCGGCCACCTTCAAGGAAAAGGAAACAGCTCAGTCAGGGGGATAGTTGGGGCTAGTGGGGTGAGTGCCTCTCTGTTTTATGTTTGTGTCAAGACTCTCTTCTCTTTTAGGTGTCTCCATTTTTCAGGTAGGCTGGAAGTTCTTCAACACCGAAAGTCTACAAGCAGAGGCTGGAGAATTGTTTATAAAAACAAATACTGAGAGCTTTCCTTGTACAGGGCTTTGTGTTAGGCACTGGGAATGTACAACATTTGTACAAGACAATCCCTTCTGTGATATGTATAATCAGTCAAGAAAGATGACCTGATCAAGATCACAGATTTTTAAACCTTGCACAGAAGAGTTTGTATTTTATCCTAAAGACAATGGGGAGTCATTAAAGATTCTTGAGCAGAGGAATGACATAGTCATCTCATACATGATGCTTCATATCTTTCCTTCATGTCTCTGGATGAGTAGTCTCCTGTGGCTATAATGCAATTGTTATTTTCTCATCACTTCTACAATCTTTTAGAATCCCTGCTTTCCTTTAAAGCACAACTCAGACACCACCTCCTACCTGAGATCTTCCATGATACATGAATATTCTCTTCTTGCAATTTCTCTCTCTCTCTCTCTCTCTCTCTCTCTCTCTCTCTCTCTCTCTCTCTCTCTCTCTCTCTCTCTGTGTCTCTCTCTCTCTCTTTGTTTCTTTCTCTCTCGCTTTGTCTCTCTCTTTGTCTTTCTCTCTCTCTGTCTCTTTCTCTCTCTGTCTCTGTCTCTGTCTCTCTGTCTCTTTGTCTCTCTCTCTCTCTCTCTCTCTCTCTCTCTCTCTCTCTCTCTCTCTCTCTCTCTCTCTCTCTCTCTGTCTCCACACACACATATATCTTCTAATATACTTTGTATTTACTTAACTGCATACATGTTATATCTCACCTACACCCAGTCCCTTTTTCACTCTGCCCACAGCCCAAGTTGAATATCACTGCCTTGAGGACAGAGATTATTTTGTTTTTATCTTTGTATCATATTAGGCACAATTTGTATGGACCAGAGAATAGATTATTTGGAAAGGAATATTATGAGATAAGGCTGGAAAGATAAGATGGCATCAGCCTGGGAGGGCCTTGAATGCCAAGCAGAGGAATGTGAGCTTTTTTTTTTAAAACCCTTACCTTCCATCTTAGAATCAATACTGTGTATTGGTTCTAAGGCAGAAGAGTGGTAAGGAGTAGGCAATAGAGGTTGAATGACTTACCCAGGGTCACACAGCTAAGAAGTGTCTGAGAACCCAGGACCTCCCATCTCTGGGTCTTACTTTCGATCCACTGAGCTACCCAGCTGCCCCCTATAGTCTTTAATTATATGATGCCATGATCTTGAGGTAAGTTTGGCTCTTGGCCACCCTGTGAACCATGTCCAAAGTCCATGACCTGATTGGGGGAGTTATCCCAGCCCAACATAACCTGCACATTAGCCTGACTCACCTTGTTCCGCCACCAAGTCCTTCTTGCCAATGATGTTGAGGGCAGCAGTGCACACCATAGTGGCATAGAAGCGGCCAGGCTCAGAGATGATCTTCACTCCACTGCCCTCTGGGAAATATTGATCCAAGGCCCTATTGATCACAGCTGCCATCTGTAGGGAAGATGAATGTTTCCATTAGGATAGACCTCCCTATCTGATCTCCTAACCTATACTTCCTTCCAGCCAAGTGAACTGTCCTGGACCCACTTATACAACGACTCTCAGCATATGCCCATTTCTGTCTCCTACTTGTCCCATGGGGACGTTGCTGGAGATTCTGCACTGTGCCACGCTGCTCAGATATCTTACATCCGTTACAACTTGTCATCGTTCTCCTTAGATGTCAGAACTGTTAATGATGGAGATCAGCCCTGGGACCTTCAGTGTACCACCAGGCACCCCTCCAAGCTTCTACTTGCCTTCAAGACTTTGTTTACGCTATATTCTTCTCCTGCCCTTCCAGCCTAAACTCATGGAAGGTTTTTCCTCATCCTCCTTGTCTCCAAGAC
This sequence comes from Monodelphis domestica, assembly GCF_027887165.1. Taxonomy (NCBI): domain Eukaryota; kingdom Metazoa; phylum Chordata; class Mammalia; order Didelphimorphia; family Didelphidae; genus Monodelphis; species Monodelphis domestica. The sequence continues at coordinate 370,088,398 of NC_077230.1, read as the reverse complement.
CCAGCTTACAAAATCATCTCTTCTAGGCAATCTTCCTGAAGTCAGAGCAACACAGTCCAACCTTTGAATCTTCTCTGTGCCCAGGAGGCTGCTTACTCTACTGAGCACCTGAGCTTCTCAAGGACTGAGCCTGGGTCTGCTACTTCTCTGAGGTCAGAGATTGGGTCTACTTTTTCTCTCTCTGTCTCTCCAGTCCAGGGTAATTTTCCAAAGAGCTTCTCTCTGGGATCTTCTTCTCTGATAGCTCCCTTAGGTTAAGGTATGGACTTGTTCTTCCTTTTCCTTCTCCAGACTGAACTCCCTGAGGTTATAGAGAGGGGTTCTTTTATCTCACTCCCACGCCATGCACCAGCTAAGCTCAGGGCTGGGCACATAGGATTTGGGATCATTATGCAGGTGGTAGAGAGAATATTCAGTGACTTTTTTTAAATCCTTATCTTCCATCTTGGAATTAATCTTAAGTGTAGTTCCCAGGCAGAAGAGTGGTATGGGCTAGACAATTAGGGTTAGGTCACACAGCATAGCTGTGTCCAAGATCTGATTTGAACCCAGGTCTCCTGCCTCTAGGCCTGGTTTTTGAGTGTTCAGTGAGTTAACATTTTTGTGACTAGCTCCTCAGAGCTATTCCATTTGGAAGATAATGATACATTCCGTTCATTATAGACTGACTCTGTATAGCCTTCTCCAATGCTACACATTGTGAAGATGATCCTGAGTTTTGAAAGGTCATGTCAGTAGGTCCAGGCTCACTGGAGGTTTTTAAGTATGGAACCAAGAGTGAACTCTTCATTTGTTGCTCAAGGACCAGCCCAGCTATGCTCAGAGAGGTCCATCATCAGGACTTTTGTATTAAAGAATTTGAGTTATTAAAAGGGGGAGAAAATGGATTTGGAAACAGAAAACAAACTTTTTGCATAAAGAAAAGTTAAATCAACCTGTGAAGGATGTAAGACCATGACTCTTTGGTAAGTGACCAGATTGATTGTGAAAAGGAACAGAAAAATAATTTTCATGCATGAAAAATGATAAAAATCCACATGCAAAAAATCTACAGAAGCAGTTCTCAGACAAAATAGGGGGGAAAGATAGACAATTGAGGGCAAATAGAAAACAGAGAGAACATGTTTGAGGACAGAGAAATAATCGTGCCAAATGGGGATTATGTACCCTTGGTTCATTTCCATGTAACTGTTTCTAGTGTTTAAGAGGTTAAGACTCACAAAGTGGTCAATCAAGGGACTGGGTCTATGGTCCAATAAAATAAACAACATTAACATAATAAATAATAAAAAGATAGAATGCGGTTTCCAATATGTTGGATTTACAGCCAATTCAGGACAATATGTTCTTCTGGAGACAGCCCATTAACTTTATAAATAATAAAAAGATAGAATACAGTTTCCAATATGTTGGACTTACAGCCAATTCAGGACAAGATGTTCTTCTAAAGACAGCCCAAACCACCCTTTCCTCTTGGAAGGAGATCCTCAAATTTTAGTCTCATTATTTTGCTTCTTCCACACAGAGACCGTCTTCTACCCCACGACTACTGATAACCCCAGCTACCAGGGAGCTACAGCCAGGGCAGAGAGAACCACCAGTCCCCTAATGTACGTACGCTGCCTTGTCAGGGCTCTTGGGGTTTTGACTATCACTGGGCTTCATTTAGGGGAGAAATATGTGACTAACTGGAACCCCTAGTTGTCTCTATTCCAGCTGGTGCAACTTTGGGCTTCTTTGGGACAGGAGACTTTGTTAGGGAGCCAGCACCACTGAGGATAATACCTGGAAGGACCAAGGACAGTGAGTCCTGCAATGTAGAGCTGTGCATTGCTCTGGGAGGCATGGTTTTCCCCACTTAAATGCCAGCTCTTTTAGGTTTCTGTACGTGCTTTCTCCCTCCCAGAGATGCCCTGTCCATCCCTGGCTCAGGTTTAAGAGTCAGCTAGGATGCGTGAGTTATTATTCCACCGCCTTATACTGAGTAACTATGGTGTTTTGATTCATATTGCTTTTGCCTTATTACTAAGTGTTTTATGTTAAAGATTTAATGGCGTTATTCCAATGGGCTGATTTTCTGTAAATAGGCAGCACTACAGGGGGCCTCAGTAGTCAAAATGATGAGTAAGAGAATATTTCTTCTCCCAAGAAAGGTTACTACTGTGATGGTGAAAGTCCTTGAATTATAGTGATGTGGCATTAGTCCTTCTCTAGTATGCACACCTGAGCTACATTCCAGCATCCTTTTAAATTAAGTCCTCATTTTACGTAAGGATGCTTGGGAGATAAATTTGGCTGAGACCCACGCTGCGGGTCACTTTTTTGGGAGCTTGTGCTTTTGGTAAAGTGCTGCAGGTGTGAATCTCTGGCTCTCTTTGCTCTACTCACTTGACTGAAAGAACCCTTTTTTCTTTTTTCTTCCCTTGTGATTTATTATTTTAAAATCCTATATATATTTTCTTTTAAACCCTTACCTTCTGTCTTGGAGACAATACTGTGTACTGGCTCCAAGGCAGAAGAGTGGTAAGGGCTAGGCAATGGGGGTCAAGTGACTTGCCCAGGGTCACACAGCTGGGAAGTGTCTGAGGCCAGATTTGAACCTAGGACCTCCCGTCTCTAGGCCTGACTCTCAATCCACTGAGCTGCTACCCAGCTGCCCCCCAAATCCTATATTTTTTAAAAGAAAGTTTCAGAGTTTTAGGAATAATATTTTTTGAAAGGCCTAGACAGACTCTACAGTATCCAGAAGGGTTCAATATTTTTTTTTGCCAGAACTTCAAATTTTCCCACTGCTTTTAATTTATTGTGTCTAATGACATTTTGGTCTTTATTTTTTTTAAACATTAACAAGTATTTAATTAGACATACTGTTTTTTAAAGCAAACAATAACTTGTTTCCCCTTTTAACCTTGGTCGCATTTGGTTCTGTTTATACAAACAGTTTTGAATTTAATATAATAAAAATTATGTTACATCACATAATGTTATCTATTTTTTATTTGGTCCCTTGTGGTCTTTAGAGAACAATGCCCCCCGTCCTCACATTGATCTCATAAATAAAATAGAAGACATACTCATGATCCAAGAAAAGATTTCTGTCACAGGAGTTTTGAAACTCAAGTGATAATCTCAGCATAAACATTAATTTCTCTGTTACATTGGGCTACGAGTTCCCCAGCTATGAAGTGACAGGATGGAGTAGTCATCATAAGATTTAGAATTGGAAGGAACCCTAAAGGTCCTGTAGCTTAATCCTTTTACTTCACAGACAAGGAAACTGGGAAAAGATTGGTTTAGAATCATAGCTTTAGGCTTGGTCAAGCCTTCAGAGATAATTTAGTCCATCTGTCACATTTTATAGATCAGGAAATTGGGGCCTAGAAAGAAAAAGTGGTTTGTCCAAGGCTGCATAACTTTTAAGTAGTAGAACTAGGATTTAAAAAATATAAACCGTAGAAACTCTTTAAGGCAGCAAGTCATCACAAGGGTTATCCACTACGATCAGGTAGGATTCATTCCAGGAATGCAAGGATGGTTCAATATTAGGAAAACCATCCATATAATTGACCATATAAACAAGCAAACTGACAAAAATCACATGATTATTTCAATAGATGCAGAAAAAGCCTTTGACAAAATACAACACCCATACATATTGAAAACACTAGAAAGTATAGGAATAGAAGGGCCTTTCCTAAAAATAATAAACAGTATATATCTAAAACCATCAGCAAACATCATCTCCAATGGGGAAAAACTCAAAGCCTTCCCAATAAGATCAGGAGTCAAACAAGGATGCCCATTATCACCTTTATTATTTAATATTGTACTAGAAACACTAGCAGTAACAATTAGAGAAGAAAAAGAAATTGAAGGTATTAAAATTGGCAATGAGGAGACCAAGCTGTCACTCTTTGCGGATGACATGATGGTTTACTTAAAGAATCCTAGGGAATCAACCAAAAAGTTAATCGAAATAATCAACAACTTTAGCAAATTTGCAGGATACAAAATAAACCCACATAAGTCATCAGCATTTCTATATATCTCCAACCCAGTTCAGGAGCAAGAATTAGAAAGAGAAATTCCATTCAAAATCACCTTAGACAATATAAAATACTTAGGAATCTATCTGCTGAGACAAACACAGGAACTATATGAACGCAACTACAAAACACTCTCCACACAATTAAAACTAAATCTAAACAATTGGAAAAACATTGATTGCTCATGGGTGGGACGAGCTAACATAATAAAAAGGACCATCCTACCCAAACTTATCTATCTATTTAGTGCCATACCCATTGAACTACCAAAAAAACTATTTTACTGAAGTAGAGAAAACCATAAAAAAGTTCATTCGAAAGAATAAAGAATCAAGGATATCCAGGGAAATAATGAAAAAAAAAATACAAAGGAAGGTGACCTTGCAATCCCAGATCTCAATCTATATTACAAAGCAGCGGTCATCAAAACAATTTGGTACTGGCTAAGAGACAGAAAGGAGGATCAGCGGAATAGACTTGGGGTAAATGACCTCAGTAAGACAGTCTTTGACAAACCCCAAAACCCCAACTTTGGGGACAAAAATCCAGTATTTGATAAAAACTGCTGGGAAAATTGGAAGACAGTATGGGAGAGATTAGGTTTGGATCAACACCTCACACCCTACACCAAGATAAACTCAGAATGGGCAAATGACTTGAATATAAAGAAGGAAACTATAAGTAAATTAGGTGAACACAGAATAGTATACATGTCAGAACTTTGGGAAGGGAAAGACTTTAAAACCAAGCAAGACTTAGAAAGAGTCACAAAATACAAAATAAATAATTTTTACTACATCAAATTAAAAAGTTTTTGTACAAACAAAACCAATGTAACTAAAATTAGAAGGAAAGTAAGAAATTGGGAAGCAATCTTCATAACAAAAACCTCTGACAAAGGTCTAATTACTCAAATGTATAAAGAGCTAAACCAGTTGTACAAAAAATCAAGCCATTCTCCAATTGAAAAATGGGTAAGGGACACGAATAGCCAATTTTCAGTTTAAAAAATCAAGACTATTAATAAGCACATGAAAAAATGTTCTAGATCTCTTATAATCAGAGAGATGCAAATCAAAACAACTCTGAGGTAACACCTCACACCTAGCAAATTGTTCAATATGACAGCAAAGGAAAGTAATGAATGCTGGAGGGGATGTGGCAAGGTGGGGACACTAATTCATTGCTGGTGGAGTTGTGAATTGATCCAACCATTCTGGAGGGCAATTTGGAACTATGCCCAAAGGGCGATAAAAGACTGTCTGCCCTTTGATCCAGCCATAGCACTGCTGGGTTTGTACCCCAAAGAGATAATAAGGAAAAAAACTTGTACAAGAATATTCAGAGCTGCACTCTTTGTGGTGGTCAAAAATTGGAAAATGAGGGGATGCCCTTCAATTGGGGAATGGCTGAACAAATTGTGGTATATGTTGGTGATGGAATACTATTGTGCTAAAAGGAATAATCAAGTGGAGGAATTCCATGTGGACTGGAACAACCTCCAGGAAGTGATGCAGAGCGAGAGGAGCAGAACCAGGAAAACATTGTACACAGAGACTGATACACTGTGGTATAATCGAATGTAATGGACTTCTCCATTAGTGGCAAGGCAGTGATCCTGAACAACTTGGAGGAACCTACAAGAAAAACCACTATCCACATCCAGAGGAAACACTGTGGGAGTAAAAACACCGAGGAAAAGCAACTACTTGACTATAGATGTTGACGGGACATGATCGAGGAGAGACGCTAAATGAGTGCCCTAATGCAAATGCCAACAACAAGGAAATGGGTTCAGAGCAAGGACACATGTGATACCCAGACGAATCACGCGTCGGCTAGGGAAGGGGTGGTGTGGGGCTGGGGGGAGGAAAAGAAAATGATCTGTTTCCAATGAACAATGTATGAAAATGACCAAATAAAATAATGTTTAAAAAAAATAGAATACTCCAAATTTTTTTTTAAAAGGCACCTGAAACCACTGAAGAAAAGAACTCTTTAAATAGCAGAATTGGCCAAGTGGAAAAAAGATGTACAAATATTCAATGAAGAGAACTTAAAAAACAGTCAAATGGTAAAAGAGACACAAAAATCCACTGAAAAGAACTTCTTTAAAAAATCAGAATTGACCACATGGGAAAGTACAAAAATTCATTGAATTCTACTTATAAAGTAGAATTGCCCAAATGCAAAAGGAGGTATAAAAGCTCACTCAAGAAAGTCATGCCTCAAAAATTAGAATTGGGTAAATGCAAGCTCTATTAGACATCAAGAAACAATGAAACAGAATCAAAAGAATGAAAAAATAGAAGAAAATGTGAAATATCTCATTGAAAAAAACTGACCTGGAAAACATATAGGAGAGACAATTGAAGAATTATTGGACTACCTAAAAGTCATAATAATAAAAAAAAAGGAGCTCAGACATCATCTTTCAAGAAATTTTCAACAAAAACTGCTCTGAGATACCAGAACCAGAGGGTAAGATAGACATTGAAAGGCTCCACCAGTCACCAACTGAAAGAGATTTCAAAATAAAAACTCTCAGGGATATTATAGTCAAATTCAAGAACTCCCAGGTCATGAATAAAATATAGCAAGCAGTCAAAATGAAAAGGTTCAGATCTTTGAGAAACTACCATCAGAACAACACAAGATTAAATAGCTCCTATGTTGAAGGATCAAAGGACTTAGAATATGATATTCCAGAGGGCAAAGGAACCAGGATTACAACAAAGAATCACCTACCCAGGAAACTTGAGTGTGAATTGGCCATGATGGGATGGTATCTAATAAAATAAAATTAAGGCATGGGAAAGAGGGATGTACTGTAGGAAGAGGAAAGGGAGAGGTAGAATGCCATAAATTATTTTACCTAAAAGAGTTTGGAGGGGGAGATAAGAAACTTGGGGTGGGGAGAGGCACTTGAACCTTACTCTCATCAGAACTGGTTTAAACAGGAAATAATATACACAGTCAGTTGGATATAGAAATCTATTTTACTCTATAGGAAAGTAGAAGGAGAAGTGTATAAAAAAAGGGTAATGGGTTAATGGGATTGATTGGGGAGGCAGCAGTCAAAAGCAAAATACTTCAGAAGATGGATAAGATGAAAGGAAATACCAGGACAAATGGGGAACTAGAATAGAGAGAAATACACAGATAGTAATCATAACTTTGAAAATTTTAGATCAAGTTTTTTTTTCTGATAATTTTTAAATATATAGAGAACTCAATCAAATATATAAGAATAGAAGTCAGTTCTCAAATAATAAATGGTCAAGGGATATATATATATATATATATATACATATATATGTATATAGGCAATTTTTAGATGAAGAAAGGGTGTATGGGGTGCTCAGGGAGGGGTAGTATCTCTGGTATGGAGGGCTTGTTGTGCCCTCTTAGGGCAGCTCTCCAGTCTCTGACCCTCACCTGACACCCAGCTCTCACGTGTGGCTCCTAGTAGCTGGCTAGCTTGTGGCAGCGGCCACACCCCAGGCAACGGCTTCAACAGGCCGGCTAAACCTTGTGAGGGTAGCCATCAGGTCATCGATCCCTGGTGAACCAGGGCTTTGCTCACCCAGCATGTGAAGACTGCTTTGGCAGAACAGGCGGAAGAAACCAATAAGAAGGTTCAATGGCTGAGATGGCGATGCAGCAAAGCACTGTGGAGTGCTTAGGGCATGTTGGAACACAAAGGACAACATGGCCATCCAATGCAGCTGAGGAAGTCTCCAAGTGTAATGATTTTTCGTGCCACTGGACCCAGGTTTCCAATGCCAAGAGAGTGGTACTGTCTCTGTGCAACGACTTTTCCACTTAAATCTCCTTCACGCACAAGTGTCTTTGTGCACACTCATCTATACACCATAGATGAAAACTCACAAAGACAATCGTCATCCTCAGTTACCGAGAGACTACTACTAGATGAAGAAATCAATGCTATTTTATAGTCATGGGAAAAATATTCTCAATCACTATTGATTAGAAAAATGCAAATTAAAACAACTCTGAGGTACAGCCCCATATCTATAAGATAGATTAATATAACAGAAAAGAAGAATTAAATGTTAGAAGGGATGGGGGACAAAATGAGACACTAAGGCAGCATTGGCAAACCTTTTAGAGATCATGTGCCCAAACTGTACCTTCTAGCTGCCTGTGAGTCCCTCACATTACCCCAGAGAGAGAGTGGAAGGAGGAAGTGCAAGCATTGGACAACTGGACAGAGGGGCAGGTCATGCAAAAGAAATGTCCTTAGGGAAGGTGGAGAGGGGAAATGGAGCAGCCCCCTCCAGCACACGGGGGAACATATGCCACACCTTTGCCACCACAGCACTAAAGCATTGTTGAGGGAGTTGTGAACTGATTCAAACATTTTGGAGAGCAAGCAATTTAGAATTATGCTCAAAAGTCTATAAAATCCTGCATACTCTTTGACCCAGCAATACCACTACTAGGTCTGTACCCCCAAAGAGACACATAATAAAAGGAGAAGGACCTATAGGTACAAAAATATTTTTAGCAGTTCTTTAGTAGTGACAAGAGACATTGGTGACAAAGAATTGGCAATTGAGGTGATTTTCATTAATTGGGTAATAGCTGAATAAATTATGGTATAAGATTAGATTATGATGGAATGCTCTTGTGCTATAAAAACTGATGTGCAAGATGCAATCAAAAACAACTTGTAAAGACTTACATGAATTGGTGCAAAATGAAATAAATAGAAATAGAATAGAAAGAGGAAAACATTGTGTACAGTAGTAGTAATATTCTGCAATGACTTGGCTAATTAGCAGTATAATGATCCAAGACAATTCTGAAGAATGATTTATGATGAAAAATGCTATCTACCTCAAAAAAAAAAAAAAGAACCGATGGAGCCAAAAACAGATCAAAGCATATATTTTAACACTTAATTTTTCTTTTCTTTTCAGTCATTTTGCTTTCCCAACATGACTAATAGGAAAATATGTTTTCAATGATTACATGTGTATAACCTATACCAAATTGCTTATTCTTTTAAGTAGAGATGAAGGGAGAGAGAAAGAGAATTTGAAACTCAAAAAAATTTTAATGTAAATAGTTGTTTTGGGGGGCAGCTGGGTAGCTCAGTGGATTGAGAACCAGTCCTAGAGATGGGAGGTCCTAGGTTCAAATCTGGCCTCAGACACTTCCCAGCTGTGTGACCCTGGGCAAGTCACTTGACCCCCATTGCCTAGCCCTTACCGCTCTTCTGCCTTGGAGCCAATACACAGTATTGACTCCAACACGGAAGGTAAGGGTCTTATTTTAAAAAAAGTTGTTTTTATATGTAATTGGAGAAAATAGAATATTAAATTTTTTTATTATTATTAAAAAGAGAAAATAAAAATACAAACAGCATAATTATAAGTGATAGAGGTCATTTAGGGGTTTTGAGAAGGGCATAAATAGGTTGAATTGAATTGATTCTATTTTCTGTTATGTTACATTTTCTCTGGGGATTCTTTCTAAAAGAAATCTCTGTTTTTGCTTTTCTCATGTTTTAAGCTGCAGAATTGAACTGAAAGGCCAGATTATTTCTAAGGAATTTCTTCTCTTTCCTAATCATCATTTCTAGTTTATGGTCTGGTTTCCTTCAGGAAATCATAGGAAAATGAAGGGAGAAGAAGTGGAAGGAACGTTGGTACTCATTCACTGGGGAATAACTAAGCAAATTGTGGTGCACAAAAGTAATGGATGTCAGTGCACCATCAGAAGTCATAAATACGAAAAGTTTAGAGAAATGCAGGAAGACTTATATGAATTTATGCCAAGAGAAGTATTCAGAGACAGGAGAATAATTTATAAAAGGAATAATAATTTATAATACAGATATAATATAAATATATTCATATTAAATAAATATAAACTATTTACAAACTAATTTATAAAAAGGAAAGGAAAGGAGAAAAACTGAACAATCTTGGAACTTCTATAGATACAATGATCACCAGTGATTTCAGAGCACTGACCAATAATCCTCCTTCCTCTTGGAGGAAAGTGGGAGTCTATAGGAGAAGAATAAAATATATGTTGTTAAAGATGACCATTGTGTCTAACTAAATTGAATTTCTTTCTTCAAAGCAAGACCTCTAGATGAGGAGTAAGGAGCTGGTTTTTTAAGGATGTATATTTTTAAAGCATCATCTGTAAAAAAAAAATTTTTTTATGAAGTGCTATGATCAGAACAAGGAATATATTTCTTTCACTTCCATTGGTAGAGCCCACTCCCCATCCTAAGCTACCTTTTCTTGTCTTCCCCCTCCAGCTTTGGATCTTGGCTCCTTACCTCTTCAAATGTAGGCACGAAGTTCTTTTTGCCTGGGAAGCCTCCTCCAATATCCAGGAGGCTCATTGGGTGCCCAATCTGGAGGCCCAGGTCAAACACATGCCGGGCATCTGCAATGGCCTCATTGAAGCTCTGTGGTGTCTGGCAGCCAGAACCCACGTGGAAACTGAGTGAAACCAAGCACACCATTAGTGTTGAGGAATTGCAAGCAAAAAGGCACACATGTGCTTGTACAGACATAAGCATAAAAAGGTTCCCACATAGAAACAAATGTGGAGACACACAGAGGCATAAACAGCTTAGAAATGCTTTTCTGTTTGCAAAACCTTTACTGTTTACAAATTCCCCCAAAATCTCTGGGTGGAGAACAAGACAGAAATCATTGCCTTTAGCTGACAGAGTAGAAACTGAAGCCCAGAGATGGGGAGAGATTTGTCCAGGGTAAAAGGTCAAGATCATTGACCCAGTAAATCATAGAAGAACCCAGGTTTGTACTCAGGCCTTCTGGTTCCAGGTCTAGGTCTCTTTTGTTTCTAGCACCAGGCAGACTCACCAGGCTCCAACTACAGTCACTCCCAAGTCCTTGGCAAGGGTCAATAGATGGCCACATTGGTCCAAGGGAGCCCCAAACTTGGCACTCAAGGGAAACAGGCTCTCACTGTCCTGGGTCCAGAGTCTGAGGACCAATCTGCCAAGAAACAATGGTCCACATTTCTCTCATGCCTTATGAGGTTTACTAAGATAGGTAGTACAAATATTATACCCATTTTATATAGGAGTGAAGCAACTTAGCCAAAGTCATATAACTAGTGTTAGAGAGAATTTGAATTTAAGTCTTAATCTAAGGTTAGTGCTCTTTCTAATGACTTGCACTATTTCTCCAGAATAAGAAGTTATAGTACTGTGGCTCCTAGATTCTCTCCTAGACACCTCTATTCCTTGCTCCACCCCTACTCCATCTTTACTTTTCCTTATTTTACAGACACCCGTGATTCAGCCTTGCTGGTGATTCTTCCCAGATCTTACATTGAACTTCTAAGAACTATTGTTTGACTTTTTCTTTGAGGGGAAACAGAACCAAGATGGCAGCTTAGTAGCAGTGAAAGCTGGAACTGCTCTGAGAATCTTCTATCAACCTTAAAATAGCATCTCAAAATAACTGGAATCACAGAACCAACAAGGGGATGATGTGAGGTGGCTCTCCTGTGGAAACAATTTGAAAGATAGGCAAAGAGAGTCTATTTTCATGGGATATCGTAAAGGAAACTGTTCACAGAAGAGTACAGGCCATCCAAGCTCTGAACCTCAGCACAAGCCAACTTCAAGACCGGACTCTGCCTAAACCAACAGCAGAGCACACCATATCTACACCCACCCCTTAAATCCTGAAGTCCTGGCATGAGCCCTTAGAAAGACCCTGAAGCCTGTAGTGCCTGGCCCTTTCAAGACTACAGTGAAGCCCCTAGCCTCGGGGCAGCTCTGAGTCCTATAAACCATCAGCAGAAGAGATAGAATCATCAATTTTCCTAGTTCATAGGCAAAAAAAGCTGGGGAAATGATCAAACAGCAAAAGAAACACCTAACCATTGATAATTTCTATGGAAACAAAGAGAAAGGCATCAATTCAGCAAGGGGCAGTCAGATCAAGGCAGCCACATGCAAAGTTTCAAAGAAAAATGAGAATTGGTCTTATGTAGTAGATGAACTCAAAAAGGGATTTAACAATCAAATAAGAAAGGTGGAAGAAAATGGGAAAAAGAAATTAAAGTAATGCCAAAAGAAAATAACAACTTAAAAAGCAAAACTGGTTAAGTGGGAAAAGAAGCTTAAAAATCCAATGAAGAAAAGAATTCCATGAAAAGTAGAATTGATCAAATGGAAAAAGGATCAAAAGTCATGGAATAAGATAATTCTTTAAAAATTCAAGTTGACCAAATAGAAGTTAATAACTTCATGAGACAGTAAGAAACAATAAAATTAAATTAAAAGACTGAAAAAATGGAAGAAAATGCAAAATACCTCATTGAGAATGTAACTAACCTAGAAAATAGAATCCAGGAGACACAATTTAAGAATTATTGGTCTATCTGAAAGTCATGATAAAAACGTCTAGACATCATATTATAAGAAATTATCAAGAAAAACTGCCCTGATATCCTTGAACAAGCAGGTAAAATAGAAATTGAAAGAATCCGCAGATCACCTCCTGCAATAAATTTTCAAATGATGACTCCCAGGAATATTATGGCCAAATTCAAGAGCTCCTAGGCCAAAGACAAAATACTGCAAGTAGCCAGAAAGAAATAATTCAAATATTATAGAGCCCTAGTCAGGATTGCACAGGATCTGGCAGCTTCTACATTGAAGGATCAGAAGTCTTGGAATATGATATTCGAGAAGGCAAGGGAACTGGGTTTACAACAAAGAATCAACTACCCATCAAAACCAATTATATTTCTTTAGGGGAAAAAGTTCATTTAATAAAAAAGATGACTTCTAAGTCTTTCTGAAGAAAAGACCAAATTGAAACAGAAAATTTGATGTCCAAATACAAAATTCAAATGAAGCATAAAAAGAGAAATAAGAAAGAGAAAAAATTTAAGGAACTTAATAAAGTCAAAATTTTTATATTCCTACATGAAAAGGTGATAATTTTTAACTCTTAAAATTTTTATCATTTCATAGTGGTTAGAAGATAGAGGGAGTGGTAGTAAGCTGTTTAGGATGATATGAAAAAACAAACAAACAAAAAACCAGAGGGTGAAAAAAAAACAATTGCACTGAGAGAAAAGGGAAGAAAGAGGTAAAATGGCATAAATTGTATCACATAAAGAGGCATGGAGGAAAAACTATGACAAAGGAGGGGAGGATAAGGTTGGTAATGGGCAATACTTAAACCTTACTCTCATTGGAATTGTCTCAAACAGGGAATAACAGAGAGGGAATAATGGGATGTAGAATTCTATCTTACCCTATAGAGAAGTAGGAGGGGAATAAGAAGGGTGGTGGTGGGAAGGGGAGTAATATGTGTATGAATTAAATATCTGGGGAAGCTCTAACCCAGTCCTATCCCAGAAGATTCACTCCAGTGGAAGGACAGAGGAGTCACAGAGTCACATGTCTGCATGGTGACACAGAGGCCAGGAAATAGGATGCTTAGAATTCATGGGCCAATCAAAAAGAATCTGGAAGGATATTGGGAAAAGGCTGAGAAGGAGATTTGCAAAGCCAATTCAGCAAACTTGCTGGGCCTCTTGGGTCTCATTTTACTCTCTGAGCTATCTTTGAAGCGCTTATCTTGCTGGCAATCTCTGGCAAGCAGCAACATAGAGGAAACTACATTGGACTAGAATCCATGACAAGATCTTACTTTAAGATAAAAAGACTGGGAATCTTAATTCTCTCTTTCTTTCTCTTTACTAATAAATACTTATAAATTTAGTATGAAGATTAATTTTTTACTTATGGCATAAGGGAGGGGAATGGAGGAGGTGATTAAAAGCAAAACACTTGTATGGAGGGACAAAGTAAAAGAAGGAGGGACAGAATTAAAAGGGGAAATCAAGATGGAGGAGAATACACAAATGGCAATCATAACTGTGAATGGAAATGGGATGAACTTACCCATGAAATGGAAGCAGATAGCATAGTGGATTAAAAACCAGAATCCAATGATATGTTGTTTACAAGAAATACATTTGAGACAGTTAGACACACATAGCAAAACTAAGGGAATGGAGCATAATCTATTGGGTTTCAACTGAGATAAAAAATAGCAGGAGTAACAATCATAACCCCAATGAAGTAATATCAGTACTTAACAGATATGCACCAAATGATATAGTCTCCAAGTATTTTAAAGGAGAAACTAAAGGAGCTTATGGAGGAAATAAACAGCAAAACTGGACTAGTGGAGGATCTCAACATTCCCTTATCAGAACTAGATAAATCTAACTAAGAAAGAAACAAGAAAGAAATAAAGGAAGTAAATTATTTAGAAAAGTTAGATTTAATAGATACCTGGAGAAAACTGAATGGGCATAAAAAGGAATATGCCTTATGATCAGCAGCACATGGTACATATACATATATTAATCATGTACTAGGGCATAAAAACTTCAAATGCAGAAAGGCAGAAATATAAATGCATCCTTTTCAGATCATAATACAATTAAAATTATAATCAATAATGGTTCATGGAAAGGCAAGTTCAAAATTAATTGCAAACTAATCTAATTCTTCAAGATGGATAGGTCAAAGAAGAAATCATAGAAATAATCAGTGATTTCATGAAAGAGATTGACAATGAGGAGACAACATATCAAAATTCATGAGACACAGCCCAAGCAGTATTCAAGGGGAAATTTATATCTCTGAATGCTTATATCAATAAAATAGAAAAAAAAACCCTATATCAATGAATTGGACATGCAACTAAAAAAAGCTAGAAAAAATAAGTAAATTAAGGGAACATAGAATAATTTACCTGGTAGATTTGTAGAGGAATTTATGATCATTACAAAATATAAAATGAATAATTTTGATTATATTAAATTAAAAAGTTTGTGTGCACCCAGAACCAATGTAACTATGATTAGAAGGGAAACAACAAACTGGGAAGAACTTTTTACAACAAATTCCTCTGATAAAGGTCTCTTTCTCAAATATATAAAGAACTAAATCAAAACTATAAAAATGCAAGACAATCACCAATTGACAAATGGTTAAAGGATATAAATAAGCAGTTTTCAGATGAAGAAATTAAATCTATCAATAATCATATAAAAAAGGTTCCAAATAACTCTTGATTAGAGAAATTCAAATTAAAGGAACTCTGAGGAACCACCTCACACATATCAGATTGGCCAATATGATAGTAAAGAAAAATGTTAAATGTTGGAGGACAAATGACAAAATTGAGACAGTACTGCGTTGCTGATGGAATTGTACACTGATCCAAACATTCTGGAGGACAATTTGGAATTATGTCTAAAGATCTATAAAATGATATACACCCTTTGACCCAGTAATACCACTGCTAGGTCTGTATCCCAAAGAGATAAAAAAAATGGGAAAGACCTGCTTGTACAAAAATATTTAGAGCTACTCTTTTTGTGGTGGCAAAGAATTGGAAATTAAAGGGATATCCATCAATTGGGGAGTGGATGAACAAATTGTGGTATATGACAGTGATTGTATACTGTTTTGCTGTAAGAAAGGATGAACAAGAGAATTTCGGAAAGAACTGGAAAAACCTACATGAACTAACGCAGAGAGAAATAAGCAGAGCCAGGAAAACATTGTACCTAGTAACAACCATATTGTGGAATGATCAACTGTGATAGACTTAGCTACTCAGCAATACAATAATCCAGAACAATTCTGAGGGGCTTAGGACAAAGAATGCTATCCATATCCAGAGGGGGAAAAAAACTGTTGAAGTTGAATGGCATATGAAAGTATACAATATGTATTGACCAGATTGAATTGCCTACCGGCACTGGGAGGGGGAAGGGAAGAGAGGGAGGGAGATAAATTTGATCATATAACTTTGGAAAACTTATGTGGAAACTTGTTATTACATGGAAAATAAGTAAATGAAGTAAGTTGTTTTTTTTTTTTTAACATGGAAAAAGAGAACAATTGTTTGACTTAGTACCAAGCCCCACCTCATACCCCAGGGTCTAGGTCATTGTTTCATCTTCCCCTATCTACACCCTGCCTTTATCCTCTATCTTCTTACTCTAAGACCTTTGCTGGTTGCTTTCCAATATTTTTTGCTATTCATGGCCTGGGACCCCCTGGTATTACCTATTATTAACTGGTACTAAATGGTCTGTCTGTGGAACCTATAGCAGATCTCTACCTGTTACCTGTGACTTGGCCTCCCTAATGATGTACATTATGAATGTCTTGAAATATCCATCTGCCACTTGCCCCTAAATCTCCCTAACCTTCAGTGCTCATGCACTTATAATTTTTAGCTGTCATCTATCTCATTCATTCATTTATTACTAACAATAATAACAATAACTAGCATTTATCTGTAAAGCTTTGATGTTGAAAAACACTTTCTATGTTATTGTATTTAATTGTTACAGTAACAGTGAAGTAAATGAGATTATTATCTCCATTTTACAAATGAGGAAGCTGAAACTGAAACTTTCTCCCTATTATCTGTCCCTTGTTCTTCAGGACTATTTTGTCTCTGGGTTCAGAACATCCCTGTTTGTCCCATGAAACCATCAACCAGCACCTGATGCTAACAGTAAGGGTTCTTCTGCCACCCTTACCTGGCAGTGGGGTAGAACTTGGCAATCTTGGCAATCTCCTCCTCACAGTCAAAAGTCATCAGCTGGACCCCATGGCTGGCAGCATATTGGAGGTGAGAGATCTGCTTACATGTATTGGCATAGATGATGCGGGTAGGGGCGATTCCCATCCTCAGAACTTGCTCCAGCTCCCCCTAATGGCAGCACAGCAGAGGTCATCCCTCCAGGGGCCACTCCCTTCTGACATTCTTAACCTGGAGGACTCTTTAGAACTCAATGGAGCATGCCATCCCTAGTCCCAGTTTCCAAGGGTCTTGGAAAGCCCAGGGGAAAAGAACTGGATATAGTGTTGACCTTCTGGGAATGTGGGTCATAATCCATTCCCTACCCCATTCCTTGACACTCCATTTAGAAAACACTAATCTCTTGGAAGAAATGTTGAGGTCTTACTGGAGGAGGATCAATGGATTTAAAGCTCCCTAGATGAGAACTCCTAAGGACTTTGGGGGGCGGGGAGGAGAAGGAAAGAGGATAAGGCTAAAACATTCTCCGTTCCTTCCAGCCCAAAAATATATATACATAAATGTTCCTCTTGTTCATGTTTTCAAATCTTCCTTAGTCCATACCCTTAGACAGACTCTACTGGAGATATTGCCAATGGGAAAAAGAAAGGAAAGATATGGCCCTCCTTTATGTGTAAGCACGTCACCCACATTCTGATTTCCTTTCAGTCCAATGGACCCACAACTTGAGTTCTTTTATAGTTTGTCTTTGCCCTCAGATACTCTGTTCAATCCAGAGCTGCTCAGTTTTTCCAAGAACTTTTTCCTTCTGGCTCTCATGAATCTCTTGCCTTCCCATCATGCACCCCCCCCCACTCCTAGGCTTATGTAGATATGGGACCTTCTTGGAGCTCACCTGACTGGCACAGTCAAAGCCAGTGCCCAGGTTGGCCAGTACCTGCAAGACACTGGGGCTATTGTTGCACTTCACAGCATAGAAGGGGGTCACTCTGGGTAAGGCTTGCTGGAATATCTGATGCTGCTCAACCAGAACCCCCAGATCAGCCACCATAAAGGCATCTCTTTCATCCTGTGGGTGAAATGGTTAGGTGGGGTCATTTCTGGTGGATTAAGGAAGCACTTCCCTGACCTTGGTTGTTTTGTGACCTTTTGCATTCTGTTTACTCAAGATCTTAGATAATTAAAGCTTGGCCATAGTAAAGGAACCACTGTAATCAAATATGGTGTGGTTGACAGAGCCTTGGTCTGGGGGAGATCTTTGTTCAAACTGAGGTTCAGTCACTTCCTAACTATTAATTTCTCAAAACCTCAATTTCCTTATCTGCAAACTGAATATAGTACCACTTGTAATATCTAAGTGGAAAAATTTACCCTTTTGTCCATTAAACTTCATCTTATTTGATTCAACCCAATATTTTAGTCTATAAAGATTTTTTTAAATCTTTCTTCCAACATTTTGGCTATCCCTCTCAGCACTGTGTCATCTGCACATTTGTTACGCCTACCATTGATGCCTTTATCCAATCATTGGCAAAAATGTTAAACATTACAAGTACATAAACTAAGTACATATCTCTATAGCACTGAGCTGAAGATCTCCTTCCAAATAGACCCAATTGATGATTATTCTTTGGGTCTGGGCAGCCATTTCTAAACCTAACCAATTGTACAATCATCTTTCCTGTATTTCTCAAATTTTTCTACCAAAAAATTGCTATTTTTATCAAATATTCCAATAAGATCTAGATAAGTGATATCATCAGGACTTCCCTGACTTACTATATGCTATTTATCAAATAAGAAAATTATCTTAGTATGACAGGGCCAAGATCATTATCTTTCTCAGATAATACAGAAATGAAATGAGCTCTCAGTTCTCTCTTTCATATATTACCATTATTCCATCTACCTAGGACAGTAGTCCTAACCCTCCTTCAATCTCAATTTTTCCTCCAATATAAATTTGAAAGACTCCCCAAATGATTCTGCTATTCTTTCCTCCTCAGACTCAACTCATTCTAAGTTTTATTATAAGAATTCCTGATATATTATTACTTCTATATTCATCTGCTATTACTTGCCTTTTCTTCCAGAGTTAAGGCAGGGTTTAGAGCTCTGGACCTGGATCAGAATGACCCAAGTTCAAATTCAGCCTCAGATACTTGCTAGTTGTGTGACCCTGGGCAAATTACTTAGTCTCTTTCTGCCTCAATTTCCTCATCTGTAAAATAGCGTCACTGAAAGCACTTACCTGAGGTTCAAATGAGATGGTTTTTGTAAAGCTCTCTGGAAATTTAAAATTGTTCTGTAAATGTTTTTGTTGTGATTATTATTATTAACTTGGGTTTATATATGTTAAAATATGTTCATTCTATTGG
Source organism: Monodelphis domestica (assembly GCF_027887165.1). Taxonomy (NCBI): domain Eukaryota; kingdom Metazoa; phylum Chordata; class Mammalia; order Didelphimorphia; family Didelphidae; genus Monodelphis; species Monodelphis domestica. The sequence continues at coordinate 370,069,357 of NC_077230.1, read as the reverse complement.
TGAATTCTCTGAAAATCTGCTTATTCTTTACACATATGTTGCTTAAGCATGGAGAGTCAAAAGGCTCCCTTCAGGCTTGGGGAACTTGGGGACTCTTTTTGCCCCTAGGAGTTTAGAGATCATTATCCTCAGCTTCTCAGAGTTTTAGGTCATTCTCTTCAGTTTTTGAGAACTTGGAATTCTCTATTATCGACTCTTGAGAACTTTATGTCTTCATCTCAGTGCACTAGGATTGCCCCATCAACTTCTGAGAGCTGGAGGTCTCCCTACACCCACACAAGCATTGTTAACCAATGTTCCCATTACCTTTTATCCAAAATTCTTCTGTGGCAGTACTCGATTGCTTTGGACTAGGTAGTGAGGAATCTGCTGGGGAACTAGGGATGTGGCCAAAAATGGAAATTTATTTTCCTTGTGTACACATTTATAATAGTAATTCCCACCCCCCCCCCTTGCTTTTTCAGTGTGGTAAGGCAAGGGAAATGGGAGGGAGAACGTGAGTTTCCATTTGAAAATAAAGTGGAATGTTTAAAAAAAAACAGAATTTCTTAACTGAAAGGGACCTCAAAACAGAATTTTGAAGATAGGAAAGATAAACAATATTAGATCTGAGAAGGTCCTTAGAAGATAGAATATGAGATCCCAAAGCATTTTAGAACATAAAATCTAGAATGTCTGAGTTTGGAAGAACACTAGACAGTAGAAAAAAGAAGATCTTAATTTAAAAGGGAAAAAAAAGACCTTGGAGCAGAGAGTCTCAAAGTTGGAAGGTATGTTACAACACAGAACATTCAACGTGAGAGGGCTCTTAAAACTTAAAATATTAGAGCTAAGAAGGATCTTGGAAACACAGAATGTCAGTGGGAAGGGACTGATTCGTAGAATTTAATTAACCCCTCCATTTCCTTTTTTTGGAAGCTAAGTCTCAGAGTAGGGAAGCAATTGTGCTAAAAATCATATAGAGTTATTGAGAGTGTTGGGATTTGAGTACAGGTTTCCTGACTCCCATCTCTCTTTTCTGTTGTCAGATGGCAAATAGGTTCAGTCCTTCAAGAACTGAGTCCCTCCTTCCCTCATTTCCCAACAGCCTTGGAACTAGTGCAACAGCTTCTCTTACCAAGTCTGAGAGTTCCCGGATTTTTTCCTGGAGAATCTTCCAAGCAGAGGTTCCTGTCTCTAGGAGCATCACCTGCTCTTGTAGTTCCCCATGACTTCCAACCCCCTTAGGAGTTTGAATGCAGGATTCTGGTCCCTCAGAGAGGATGTGAAGACAAGTTCTGAAGGATGTGAAGACAAGAAACGGCTGTGAAATATCTGTCCCCATCCCAATCTCTACCCCCTTAATCAGGGAAATTCAACTTATTAACTTAATCAGAGACTCAACTTCTTCATCTTCCTTCTTTCCTGGAAACAATCTTCTCCAATAGATCACAAGATTTAGAGGATATTAAAAAAAAAAAACAACTTCAGACATCATCTAATCTGATCTCTTATTTTGCCAAGGAAGAATGAAGATGCAGAGAGATGAAGATTTTGTCTCTTTCTTAGATTTGTCCCATGGAGCTATCCCTGACAAAATGACAGCCCTTTTTTACTTTCAAAAGCCTTTTTATACACATGAAAGTAAAATAGAAAGGTACCAGAGCCACAGCCTCTGATTTTCCTAATGTCTCCCCTTGGTCCTGGGAAGTCAAAAGGCTCTCTTCAATCCTAGTGAGCTTAGGGACCCCCTTCAGGCTCAGAGAATCAGGCTCAGGGATCACTATCCCTTAGCTCCTAGGAGTTTTAGTGTTCTCTCCCCAGCCCCTGAGACTTGGAGTCCTCTACCATAGCCTTTCAGAACCCTAATATCTTCATCTTCTAAGAGCACAAGTGTTACCCCATCAACTTCTGGAAGCCATGAGATCACTCCACACCCATGCAATCATTGTTATCCAATGCTGCCCTCACCTCTTGGCCAACATCCTATGTGGCAGCACTGATCCCTTTGGACTAGGAAGAAGTGAAATTGCTGCTTCAAGTATAAGCAAACCTTTTGGGAAAGAAAGAATAGAATCTAGGCAACACGAGGCTAGTGTTTCCAAGAAATGACGAATAGTGAGGGACTATATAAGGAATCACACTTTAAACCTGCCCCACCTACCTTTAGTAACCTGTGCCCTTTATATCTCAGCACCTTTCCTCTCCCCCTAACAACAATCACACCTTCCTAGATTCCCCAAAGAAAAGTCACCATGTAAATGTCTACTTTGCTCCTGTCCAGGGTGAGGCCAGAGTGATGACACCTTTGCTCACTTTTCTGAACACAAATAAGTCAGAGAAGAATGACAGGCAAAGGTAAAGCAGACTTAAGAAAGGAGCTCAGAGCTAATCTTAACCAGTATTTTCATAGAATCTAAGATTCATGGAGATTAAGAAACTTGTTCAGAGACACACAGTAAATTGGTGACAGAGCTGGAACTTGACTAATGAAATGGGAAGTGTTTTTAACCAACAGGTCTGAGATAAAACTACTTTGAACATTCAACAGATGTGGCATGACAGCCTAAAATTTTGGATTTAGAACTTGAAATAATATTTGAGATCATCTAATATAACTTCCTAGTTTTATAGCTGGGGGAACTGAGTTACTAGAAAAGTTAATTAACTTGCTCAAGGTCACACATGTAAGAAGTGGCAAAGCCAGAATTCAAATTCAGATCTTTTGTTTCTAAATCCAGTAGTCTTTATAAATAAATAAATGTAATATGTAATAAATAAATGTTTTTATAAATAAATAAATGTAAAGTGTAATAATATAATAAATATATAATTATATATAATAAATATCTACAAACATGTATAAATATACATAGAGAGGAAGAAAGACAGACACAAAGGCAGAGGCAGACAGAGACCAACCAGTTTTTCCAAATTTAAGAAACTCAACTCTCTCCTCTTCCCATAAAGTCCCCATCAGCAGAGTGCCCACCTCTTCCTTTTCAATGCTCCTTCCAATGGATGAAATGATGTTCCCAATAGGCATCTGATCCCAGGAGCCTTCCCACTGTTAAAATTGAAATTCTCTGGAGACTGTATATTAATTTAGAATTATTTCTTAGATACTGGAAGCACATAGGAGAAAGAAAATGACTATAATCACATGGTTGGTTGTCTAACTCTGTTAGCAAGGAAAAGGACCTCATGCTGTCCTGCCAGAAACAAGACACCACACTACTTTTTAGATAAAGAGAAGGTGAAATTCTCAGATCCATATCTTATATCCCCAGTGGCTTCAGTTTTGGGGAATCTCCCCAGTTGGGCAGAATTGACTTCAGTCTGGTTGGAGGCCAGTCTTCCTGACATCAGGATGAAGAGGGTCAAGAAGCAGATAAACCTTATACAGATAAGCCTTAGGTCTTCTTTCCAACCTAATGAAAGGGCAGGGGTGAGACAGAAATGGATTTTTACTCATATCTACTCATACAAGTACTATCAATGCTCAAGAAGGAGAAACAATTTGAACTATTATACCAGCTGTTATCCTTGTACTAATTGCCCTACCATCCTTACGAATTCTTTATATAAAGGACAAAATTTATAACCCAAACTTAACAGTTAAAGCTATAGGCCATCAATGATACTGAAGCTAAGAATATACTGACTGTGAAGATCTTACATTTGACTCGTACATAATCCCAACCCAAGACCTTACCTCAGGCCATCTTGAACTATTAGAAGTTGATAATCAAGTAGTCTTACCAATGGAACTCCCCAACCCACTGTAGTGTGTGAATTTAACATCAATAAAAATTTTCTTTTCAAAAGAAATGTATAATGTGTTCTGAATTTTCTGAAATTTTTTATTAGGTAATACCTATGCAAATACAGCAAGCTTTCATTAAAGCACTTACTATGTGCCAGACATTGTCTTGGGAGTCACAGATTTCAATAGAAAACCAGATTGTTTCTGCCTTTATTGAGTTTGGAAGGTAAATCTTCACCATCTCACACTAATTTATTTACTTTTTTTTCCTATTTCTATCGAAAAGTATATTGTATGATATCAAGACTTTTCATTTAAATTCTTTGCATACTATGCTTAAGGGAAGGTAGAAAATTGATAAATTTAAGATTTAATCCTATAGGAATGCCCAAGGCCTGTATGTTTGGTCCCTCTAATATTCTGAATCTGTTGTGGGAGAGCTTAATATTATCTGGTTTGGGAGGGTGCCCTCTTAAAGAATTACCAGGTTCCGAAGAATCTTTAAAAAATAGAGGAATGTATTGAGTGAATGACTGGGAGGCAGGTGCAGGTGAAGTCTGCCTTCCTGAGAAGAAGGGTCCAGGATTTTTATACCTTAAAGGACCTGTGACCTGGAAAGGAAGGTGGGGAGGGGGGCATACAGAGAGGATTTCTGTGTGTGGTGCCTTGGTGTTTGGGGTAGAAGCACAGGTCTAAATTATTTATGAGCTCAGCCCCTGATCATAAAGGAAGATGAGATGCATATCTTAGAGAATACAGTGGTGCTTGAGATGCAAGTAGAAGGTATGCCTCCATGCTAAAACTAAGGATAATGTATCTAAAACAGAAGGAAATGCATCTCTCTCAACATTAAGCAATTGTCTCTTTGGTCACAGCTGGATCAGCTTTCTTTGGCCACTCGCATTCCTGGGATCCAGGACTGAGGAATTCCTCATGTACTCTTTTGGTCTAGGATTGCTCTGGAAGCTTGGGGTGTCCAGGGGACCCTGTACCCCATAACAAATCCACATAGGGCTTTAAAAAATATCTGAACTTTGGCTAACGGAATATCAGCACTTGCCATGGCTTTCCCCCACTTCCTTCTCTAATTGTGTTTACCTTGAGATATTTGTTCCCACATTGAGATTAAATAAGGACACATAAGCTACTTGCTGAGTGACAGGTATGCCTCCCAGTCTTTAAGCTTGATGTCAATCCACTAAGCCACCTAGCTGCCCCTAAATAGTATTATGTCTTTGAAAAATGCACATGCCTTAATTATAAAATACTTTATTGCAGAAAAGATTTAACCATCATCTAAGCATTCAGTGAGTGGTAATCTTTTTGCTGGTGGAAGGTTTTGCCTTGATCTTGATGACTACTTCTTGATCAGGGTTGCTGAACGTTGGGGTGGCAGTGACAATAAATCAATAAGCACTGAAGTTTGCCATATTCACTGACTCTTCCTTTCACTTAAACATTTACAGTCCATTGACCTAATTCCAATATTATTGTGCCTCAGGGAACTAGGGGCCCCCAGGGAGAAGGAGTTAGGAATGGGTAATGGTTGGTTGGTAGAGCAGTTAGAACAAGCATGACATTTTATCTATTAGGTTCACCATCTTATACAGGCATGGTTCATGTGCCTCCAAAACTATGACAACAGTAACATCAGAGATCACTGATCACAGACCACCATAGCAAATCTAATCATGAAAAAGTTGGAAATATTGTGAGAATTTCCAAAATAAGAGTTAAATGTGGGCACAAGATGTTGACAAAATGGTATTGCTTGACTTGGCATTGCCATAAACCTTCAATTGTAAAGCAGTATCTGCAAAGTATCTTCCTAAGAGGGATATGGGCATCCCAATTAGATATTTCCTCATTCACTTGGTCTATGTACTTGTCACCTCATTCTTATTTCCCTGAGGTTGAGTGATTAGATTGGAAATGAATTGGTTGATTCCACCTAATGAGGGGTCAAATTTCCCCCATCAAAATAACAACTGTGGCTACCTCAGCAGATTGATCCAGAGAAAGCTGAGCATCTGCCATAAGACAGAGCCCCAAGATCAGATTTGAAAAGAAGTGAAAGTCTAGGTAGCTGCAATGTCTCTCACTGGGAGCCTTGACCCAAGACAAGTTAATGGCCACCTTGGGACAAAGAATTTCTCATTTCCACGCAGCTTGATCATATGGCCCAAGAGATGGTAGTGACAGAGAATGGTCTCCCCAAGAGAATTCCTAGATCAAGCAGCACCTCACATTAATTGGCTTTCAGGAAAGTACAATTCCTTAAGGCAGTCCCATACATCTGGAGGTCTAGGGAAAAGATTGTGGGATTATGGGAAAGAACATCAGAGGGTTGTCTCTCTAGCACATTATAAAATAGATCCAAACACTTTTGATAAACATAATAACTCACTTATGATTAAAATGGTAACACAGACACTTAAGATTATATCTCAGTTACTAACCTGGGACTACATTTTTCATCTGGCTATTGGTTCCAAGGCAGAAGTGTGGGGAGGGTCAGGCAATGGGGATTAAGTGACCTGCCCAGAGTCACACAGGTAGGATGTGTCTGAGACCATGTTTGAACCCAGGACATTCTGTCTCTAGGCCTGGCTCTCAATCCACTGAGTCACCCAGCTGTCCCTGAGATGTGGAATCTTTGAACAAAATCAGGCCCAGAACATGAGACAAGAATTTAGAATAAGCAGTCCAAAGAGAATTATGAAGATGATGATAAAGAACCACCTAATTATAGTAGCAAAGTTGCCCATCCCTGCTAGCCAATTGAATGCAGAGGCAACCCAAGAAAATGGATCCCACCCTAAGGTGGGGGAAAGCTTTTGCTTCCTCTACCACTTGATAGATCTTGGACAGGACATCTTGGAGATTGTGTGTATCAGCAATAATTTCACCTGAGCAGTTGATGTAGGATTAACAGTGGTACATGCTCCATCTTGCGCTATTGTAATGATGTCCAAGACTAGCTGGTTCTAGAGAACAGCTTGTTCCAAGCAGCTTGTCTCAGTTTGCAGATTTATGATAGCATTGGTAGCATGTGAAAGACCATGAGAGGTGAATTGGGCTAAGCTTTGGAGTTCAACAGAAAGGTATCTCACAGAGTTCATGAAGAAATGTGTACCTATAGCTGGAATAATAAAGGCTATAAATCTCCTAAAGGGAGAAAAGCTAGCTACCCACTGGTGTCCAAGATATTCTCTCCTAACCATCCTATGCCAGCATGAGCCTATATGCCAAATAGCATGTTTGCCCATAGTCTCAATGTGGTCAAAACCAGAGACAGGTGGTAGCAATTCTACAGACATCATACCAGTTTGTATGGAGGGAACTGTAAGCCCTAGGACCTCAGATGAAAAACTCATCCAGAGTAACTAACCCCACAAATAGATAGGGTCTTGATGCTGTCAACCACTCAATGTCTTATGTCTATAAAGAAGAGGAGCATAAGTCCGAGCTGAGATACCTTGCTCCTGCAGTTTAATCTTGGCACATTAGAAGGATTTACCACTGATAATTTGGGGTAAAGAAAGCATGTGGTCACAGTTCTCAGTTTTCCCCTTAAACATATCATTTGAATCTGGATCTTGCTATTAAGGTAGAAAGTGGGGTAATGGTAACTGCACAGGAATAGGTAGGGTTCTAATTTTTATTGTCCTTGCTGAGTCAATAGATTTGTTAGGAAGAAGAAAGCCCATGTTCTTTCCCTTAGAAAAATTTAGGTTGAATGCAAAATAGTCATTGTCCTTTATGACACACTGTGCCAATAAAAAGGGAGCAAATGGGGAAAGAGACTGAGAAGTCCTCCTGAGCAAAGATCTGACTTTTTTGGAAGCATAAAAATTAGAAGGGCCAGAGGTCTGTAGACACCCCGGTATAAAGCCTGAGACCCCAAATTGCAAAATACACATTCTTTTACAGTTTCATGTTTTTCCCCAAACTCTCTTCTTTCAAAGAAACCCCTAAAGTCTCCTTCCTCAATGAACCTACTTTTTTTGGGGAGGACCTTTTTGCCCTCCAAGGTCACTTTAGGTTTTTCTGCCTTCCATGACATTTTGAATGGTATTTGTTATTCATTACATGAATTAGTTTGATATAAAATACATTCACATGCTTATGTGAATCTAACATAATAGCATAGCAACTCACTTATGATTAATATGATAATACATACACTTAAAATTCTATGTCAGATACTAACCTGGAATTATATTCTTAATTTGGCTACATACACAGATTCTTGCCTGGGACTATATTCTTACTACCAATAGAAGAGTTATATCCTATCATTTCTATTATGATTTGAACATACTCTAAGAGTAAGATATTAATTATTGATTTTTTATTACACATGGGGAGGAGATAACATCTACATAAATATTTGTTCATATGTGAAGTAGAGGTGCTTGAAGGCTTAGAACCTTATCATAGAAAAGGAATGATTGAGGCAAAGAACAAATAATCTAGTATTTGATAAATTCAAAGATCTCAGATATTGCCATAAAAATACACTCTCTGATAGAAATTCCTGGAAAAACTGGAAAGCCATATAGAAAGAAAGTAGTTATAGAGCAAAGGTCTTTCACTATACACAAAAATGAAATTCAAATGGGTATATCACAGACATAGAGGGTGACATCAAATAAATTAGAGGATCCTGGAAGAAATTACCTATCATAACTATGGATGAAGAAGAATGCATGACCAAATGAGAATGCAGCAGGTAAAAGGTACAATTTTCACAAAATACAATTTTTAAAGTTTTTCCATAAACAAAACCAATGCATTTTTGAAAAAAGAAGAGAAGCAGTTAACTGGAGGAAATAATAATAGTAAATTTCTCTGGAGAAAAATATCTTGTTTCCTTCCAATCACCTTTCTTCCTTTTTTCTTTCCTTTTCTTCCAAATTTCTTTCTTCCTTCCTTTCTTCTGAGATTGTGCCTCCCAATTTTGCTGAAGCTAGAAGCTCAGAAGCCATTCATGGGCCCAATCATAGTATAGATTGGAACAGAAGCTTTAACTTGCTCCATTTTCCCTACCTGGAATGTTTTGCCCCCTCCTTGGGCAACGTGATGGCCCTCCACTCCCAGGGGCTACCATATTGGTACTGGTCTTGGTATTGATATCTGATCAGTTTTATCTCTAATGCAGCTCAGAACTTCTAAACTCAAATGATCAACCAATCTCAGCTTCCTTAGCAGCAGGATTTATAGATATGTGCTACCATGCTTGGCTAAAAAGTCTCATTTTTTAGATGCTTAGGGAACTGATTCAATTTTTTTTACCTTCTTTAAAATTTACAGAATTTATTTCCAGTCAGATGAGGCAAACAGATATGTATATATAGATTTTGTCGTTCATGTCTCTACTTCTCAGTTCTTTTGCTAGAGGTGAACATTCACAAGTTATTCTTTAATTATATATTTGTGTGTATTATATATAATTGTGTATTATGTTCTCTTTATTCTACATCATTCTTCATCATCTCATATATTTCTTTCCAAGTTTTTTAAAGTTAATCTGCTTATCATTTCTTATAGTCCAGTAGTATTCCATCACAATCATATACCACAATTTGTTTAGCCATTCCACAATTACTGGACAGCCCTTAGATTTCTAGTTCCACCACAAAGAATGCTGCTATAAATATTTTGGAGCATATGAGTTCTTTTCCTTTCTCCCTGAGATCCTTTGGAAATAAATCTAGTGATTATATTGCTAGGTCTAAAGATATATATATATATATATATATATATATATATATATATATATATATATATATATATATATATATACAAAGTTTTACAGCTCTCTGGGTATAACTTCAAATTACTCTTCAAAATGGTTGGATCAGTAAATAGTTCCACCAACAGTGTATTAGTGTCTTGATTTTTTCAGATTCCTTCCAACATTTGTCATTTTGTCCTCTTGTCACTTGAGCTAACTTGATGGGCATGAAATGATACTTCAGAAATGTTTTGGTTTGCTTTCCCTAATCAGTAGTAATTGAGAAGATTTTTTCATTTACATATGTATGGCTTTGATTTCTTCATCCAAAAACTGTCTATTCATATCTTTTATCCATTTATCAGTTAGGGGATGACTCTTTTTCACATAAATTTGATAAAGATCTCTATATATTTCAGATATGAAACCTCTACCTGAGGGATTATGAAAATCCCCCCCTCAGTTTTCTGAATTCTTTCTAATCTTGGTTATATTTGTTTTATTTGTACAAAAACTTTTCAACTTAATGTACTCAGAATTATTCATTTTGCATCTCACAATGTTCTCTATCTCATGATGACTAGTCAAAACTTCTCCTCTCCATAAATCTAATAGGTATTGTGTTCCCTATTTTTCTAATTTGCTTTTATCTACTTTTATGTCTAGTTCATGTACAGATTTTAATCTTATCTTAATAAATGGTGTAAGGTATTGGTCCATACCTAGTTTCTGCCAAATCACTTTCCAGGTGTCCTGGCAATTTTTGCCAAATTTCTTACCCCAATAGACTGGATCTATACTTTTGTCAAACACAAAGCTATTATAATCTTTTACTACTCTGTGTTGAATGCCTGTTCTGTTCCACTGATCTGCCTTTCTATTTCTTAGCCAGTACCCAGATAGTTTTGATAGTCTTTTCTTTATAATATAGTTTTAAATCCAGTACTGCTAGAACTCCTATCTTTACTTTTTTCCATTAATTCTTATGCTATCTGGATCTTTTGTTATGATTTTTATGAGCTCAATACAATACTTTTTTGGTATTTTATTGGAATGGTATTGAATAAGCAGATTAATTTAGGTAAGATTGTCATTTAATTATGACCCTGCCCATCCATGAACAATTAATATTTCTCCAAATATTTAGACCTCACTATATTTGTGTAAAAAGGTGTTTTTTTTTATAATTGTTTGCCTAATTCCTGGGTTTATTTTGGCAAGTATACTTCTGGGCACTTTATTCTATCTGTGGTTATTTTTAGTGGAGTATTTATATCTCTTCTTACAGGACTTTGTTAGTAATATAGAAAAACACTGATGATTCATATTAGTTTATTTTATATCCTGTTACTTTACTAAAATTATTGATAGTTTCAACTAACTTTTTATTTGAATCTTTAGGATTTTCCACATATACATCACATTCTCTGCAAAAAGGGTTAGTTTTATTTACCTTGCCCTTCTGATTACTTCAATTTCTTTTCTTCTTTTACTGCTTTTGCCAGCATTTCTAATACTATGTTAAATATTATTGGAGATAATGGGCATCCTTATTTCACTCCTGACTAGGAAGACTTTTAGCTTATCCTTGTTACAAATAATACTTGCTGATGGTTTTAGGTAAATGCTTCATATCATTTTAAGAAAAACTCCACTTAAATCTATATTTTCCAGTATTTTTAAAAATTAGGAATGAAGACTTCCAGTATTTTATTTGGAATTTTTTGCATCCATATTTGTGAATAAAGTTGGTTTATAATTTTCTTTCTCTGTTTTTATCCTCCCTGGTTTAGGTTTCTGTGCCATTTTTGTTTCATAACTTCTTTACCTATTATTTCAAATAATTTATTTAATATCAAATTAGTTGATCTTTAAATGTTTGGTAGAATTCACTTGTGAATCCATCTGATCTTAATGATTTTCAAAGAAATATGGTAATTAATTAAAATCAATAAGAAAAAGATTGTGAATTTGTTGAGAGTACAGCTAAGATGGTGGAGAATCAGGAGGCATTATAGTGTCTTCAAAAAACCCTTCTTTTGGGAAGCAACAAATTGGGGGGAAATATTTATAACAAAAACCTCTGACAAAGGTCTAACTTCTCAAATTTACAAGAAGCTAAATCAATTGTACAAAAAAATCAAGCCATTCCCCAATTGATAAATGGGCAAGGGACAAGAATAGGCTGTTTTCAGATAAAGAAATCAAAACTATAAAGAAGCACATGAAAAAGTCTTCTACATCTCTCATAATTAGAGAAATGCAAATCAAAACAACTCTGAGGTACCACCTCACACCTAGCAGATTGGCCAATATGACAGCAAAGGAAAGTAATACATGTGGAGGGGATATGGCAAAATTGAGACACTAATGCATTGCTGGTAGAGTTGTGAATTGATCCCAACCAATCTGGAAGGCAATTTGGAACTACACCAAAGGTCAGTCATACCACTGCTGGGTTTGTACCCCAAAGAGATAACAGGGAAAATATATGTACAAAAATATTCATAACCATGCTCTTTGTAGTGGCAAAAAAAACTGGAAAATGGGAGGGGGGTTGTCCATTGATTGGGGAATGGCTGAACAAATTGTGGTATCTGGTTGGTGAAATACTATTGTATTGAAAGGAATAATAAAATGGAGGAATTCCATGGGAACTGTAAAGACCTCCAGGAATTGATGCAGAGTGAAAGGAGCAGAACCAGAAGAACATTGTACACAGAGACAGATACACTGTGGCACAATTGAATGTAATGGACTGCTCTACTAGCTGAAATGCAATGATCCAGGACAATTCTGAGGGGCTTATGATAAAGAATGCTATCCACATCTAGAGAAAGAACTGTGAGAGTAGAAACACAGAAGAAAAACATATGATTGATCACATGGTTCGATAGGGATATGATTGGGGATGTTGACTTTAAATTATCCCTCTATTGCAAATATTAATAATATGGAAATAGGTCTTGAACATGTAAAAGCCATTGGAATTGCTCATTGGCTCCATTGGTTCCATTGGGAGGAGGGAGGGAGGAAGGGAGAGAAAGAACATGAATCATGTAATTGTTTGAAAATATTCTAAATTAATTAATTAAATTTTAAAAATTTAAAACTTCTTTAGAGAAATCTGGAAAATATATGAGACAAAATCCTGATGGGAAAATCCTAGGAAAAGTCATAGTGAATGACTTTTCCAGACCAGGTCAGAATAGAGAGGTCTATGGAAATTGGGGACAAGGTATGACCAAGAAAAGCATCATGGAGTACTTTAGTGCCCAGGTAGAAGAGGCTATCCCAGTCTCCATACCAAGGTATTTTAATAGAAATGGGTAGTGTCTTGCAACTTTTTGTCACCCACTACCCAGTTCTAGGTTATAGATCCAAAGCAAGTTGAAGATGGTCTTGTGCCTAAGGTGGAATTCTGGGATAAGGAACAGTCATAGACCCTAGACAATGTACCAAGCAAGAAATTAAGTTGAGAAACAAGCAGAAACAATGTGATTCAGATCTGAGAAGCAGAGTAAGATCTTATTTCCATCTTCTAACCCAGTCTGAAGCCTGAAGAGGAATGACTACGGTAAAATTCCAGACCAAAAGGGAGTCTTCTATCATTCTGAATAGCCTGAACTGTCACTGAGATACTGGAATGACACAGTACTCAAACTCCAAGAAAGTCAGGGCCAGCCCAGACCTCATCAGAAGTTCACAGAGCCCAGTCCTAGCATCAAATCTAAGGTCAGAAAGTAGTCAGGAATGTGCAAATAATAAGGGAATCCTATCAAAAAATGTTATTGTGATAACAGAAACACTTGAGACACAAACTCCTAAAAAAGAATGACTCCAAAACATCTACAAAGACTTCAAAGGAAAAACACAAAGTACAAATTGAACTTAAATTCCTAGAAAGGATGAAGCAAGAGTTAAAGAGATAATTGAAATATTTTTTAAATGAAATCAGAGTGCTATGCCCATCAATTGGGGAATGGCTGAGCAAATTGTGGTATATGTTGGTGATGGAATACTATTGTGCTAAAAGGAATAATAAAGTGGAGGAGTTCCATGGAGACTGGAACAACCTCCAGGAAGTGATGCAGAGCGAGAGGAGCAGAACCAGGAGAACATTGTACACAGAGACTAATACACTGTGGTATAATCGAACATAATGGACGTCTCCATTAATGGCGGTGTAATGTCCCTGAACAATTTGCAGGGATCCAGGAGAAAAAAACACTATTCATAAGCAAAGGATAAACTATGGGAGTGGAAACACCAAGGAAAAGCAACTGCCTGAATACAGTGGTTGAGGGGACATGACAGAGGAGAGACTCTAAATGAACACTCTAATGCAAATATTATCAACAAAGCAATGGGTTCAAATCAAGAAAACATCTAATGCCCAGTGGATTTACGCGTCAGCTAAGGGAGGTGGGAGGGAGGAAAAGAAAATGATCTATGTCTTTAACAAATAATGCTTGGAAATGATCAAATAAAATATATTTAAAAAACAAGAAATCAGAGTGCTAGAGAGCAAAAATTGAAAAGAAATGAACACTATGAAGGAAAGAATTTGAAAAGGAATTAACATAACACAAGAGGTACAAACTTTGCTCAGACAACAAAATTCTTCAAGATTAAAACGGACCCCAAATAATCCAATGACTCTATGAGACACCAAGAAATATTAAAACAAATTCAAAAGCCTGAAAATTAGAAGAACACATAAGGTATCTCAGAGGAAAAAATAGCTGACTTGGACAATAGATTGAGGAGAAAAAAAAATTAAGAATCATTGAACTAATTGAAAGCCCCAACCAATAAAAGAGCCTAGATATCCTACTTTGATAAAGAAAACTTAGAAGGAAACTTCCCAACACTAATACACTGTTGGTGGAACTATGACCTGATCCAAGCATTTTAGAGAACAATTTGGAATTATGCCCAAAGAGTTATAAAACTGTATATACTCTTAGACCCAGAAATGCCACTATTAATTTTTTAAAAAGAATTAGGAATTCTGATCAGAATAATGACCAACCAAAATTCCAGAAGAATAATGAGAAAATACTCTACCTACCTTCTGATAAAGGATTCAGAATGAAGAATGAGATAAAAATTTTTAGGACACAGTTCGGAAACTTGTTTTGCTTCACAATGTTTGTAGCAGGCATTATTTTTCTTTAATTCTCATTGTGGGGGAGGGTTGGAATGGAAGGGACAAAAAAGAATATCATTTTTAAGAGGATTTATGGAAGATTTCCACTTCCACAAGCTAATATAGCAGATTAAGCTCTCCCAAATTCACCTCCAAACAACCACAACCCACACCCACACCCCAAACACACCTTAAGGCAAAAGACAGTGTGAAACAGTGTTCCCAGTTCCAAACATTTTTTAAAAAACAACAGGAAAGATTCATCTCACTGGGATAAGGAGAGCAGTCCAGTTCACTCAGCTCCCAAGGAAACCTTAGCAGGAGGAAAGGTCCAGGGTGAGCACACCCAGGGGAACTGTCAACTGGGGAGTGGAATCTACCTCAAACAAGTGCACATGGCACCTGTTGGAACCCAAGGACAGTACTCCCTTCATCCCAGGAACAGAGATGAACTTCAACATAGAGGGAAGGTCATGAAAAAAAGGCTGGAAAAATGAGCAAAAGACTAAGAAAACACTGACTGGTTGATAATAGGTACTGTGGACAATGAAGTAAAATCAGTGCTTAACCTATACTCACCAAATGGTATAGCATCCAGATTTTTAAAGGACAAATAACAAGGTTCTCTGCTTTATCATGTGTTTGTTCATTTGCCTTTAATTTCCCCCCTGTTTTCCTATTATTCCTATTAGTATTTTTCTATACTTCCCCAGTCTCACTCCCTCTGTTCTTCAGGTCTCTGGCTGAGTATTGTTGCAGTACAGAGTGCTGCCATGTATGCTACAATCACAACTAGAGTAATCTTCTTCCTTTATATATTGTAATTATTTATTTACCATAGAATATTTATTTATCATTGTTTAGCTAATATGGAGGCCACATTTCTTTCTATTAGTACCTTCCTTCTTGTTTTTTCTGTTTATGCTAGAGATCTTTGAAGGTTCTTTTTAAAAATCTCTTCCTTTTGAGATCTTTATTTTTTCAGTTATTTTCTGGTACTACTGTATTAATTCATAATCTTCCAGTGCTTCTCTCAGCTCTTCATTTGTCATTTATTACTGCGTATTATGATTTTACAATTTACATGTACCTACATCAGATCTCTTGTCTGGTCTCCTTCACTCCATTGCCAAGACCTTAGCTGAATCCTTCAACTCTTAGAGCTTGTTCTATTGTAACAGCCTCTTAATTGACCTCTTTGCCTTTAGTCTCCTACAATCCATCCTATACATGCCAAAACAATCTTCCAAAGTACTTACCACGGTGGCTAACACATAGAAAATGCTTCATAAATACTTGTTTATAGACTGATAGATCTTAAGACAGAGGTCTGAACACATCATCCCCCCCAAAAAAACCTTTCATGGATCCCCATAACCTATTGATTAAAGAATACATTCCTGGTTCTAGAGTTCTAGGAATTAAAAATTGAGATGATAAAAGCATAAAATTAGAATTTACAAAGACCAGAACCTATCTGTTCAGTCTTAACTTATACTTGTCTCCTTCATGCACTCTATATTCCCTCCCAAAATTCCTTTTTCTTCCACCCTTCAATTGATTCCTTTCTTGTCTCACTCATTCCTTTGTACCTTTATTCCTAGTACCCCTAGAATGTATGTGCTTTTTTAATCCATCGGCTGGATTCACTCCTTCCTATCAAGGCTCAGCTTGGATACCACTTCATCCCAGAAGCCTTCTGAGATTTCTCTATTCCAATCCACTTTTCCTCTTCCACTTACTTTATTCACTTTTCCAATATGGTTGTTGTGCTACATCTCCTCCATCCTAACCCTAACCCTCCATCTTCACTCTCAATTAGATTGTACAGTCTTGGAAAATATGGGCTGTGCCTTGTCCAACTTTTTATCACCAGAATCAAACAGAGACCTTTGCACTTAAAAGGTATTTAATAATGTTAGAGAATTATTCAATGTTACAGCCTTGTACTTGACGAGTCCTTTGGTAGTCACTAATTCTACCAATCCTTTTTCTGTCTTTGTAGAATAGAAATAATAATC
Source organism: Monodelphis domestica (assembly GCF_027887165.1). NCBI lineage: Eukaryota > Metazoa > Chordata > Mammalia > Didelphimorphia > Didelphidae > Monodelphis > Monodelphis domestica. The sequence continues at coordinate 370,052,699 of NC_077230.1, read as the reverse complement.
CATTTATTTCCATTTTCTGTTTTGAAGAAATTTTTATTTTCTCTTTTTTTCAATTAGAAAATATTCATTTCCTCTGTCCACCTACCCTTTAAAATAAGAACCAAATACTTGTAACTTATATATACAAAACAAATTCCTGCATTAACCATAGACAAAATCTATGCTTTCTTCTCCATTTTGAGTAGTACATTACTACTTAGTCAGGAGTGGTAATGTGCTTCCTTAACTATCCTCTGGAATCATGGTTGGCTACTGCACTGATCAGAGTTTGTTCGAAGTTGTTTGTCTTTATAATGTTGTCATTTTTATATAAATTATTGTCCTGATTTTATGCACTCCACTGTACCCATTCATACAACTCTTCCCAGATTTCTCTGAAACCATCTCTTTATCATTTCCTATAATGTAATGGCATTCCATTACATTCATATACTGTAACTCGTTCAATTATTTCACAGATGATGAACATCCATTTCTAGTTCTTTGTCACCCACTATTTTCCATGAAGTAGAAAGTTTAAAGAAATGGGAAGTTACAATCATCAGCAACAATTTTGTGTAGGGTCTAGGTGCTAGAGATTGAAGGAGAAACAAAGAAATATAAAACCCAGTTCCAGTCCCTCAGGGTTTTCACAGTCTATTAGAATGAAGGGAAAATACACACATAATTCTCAAACAAAAATATCAAAGAACTCAGTGGATTGAGAGTCAGGTCTGGAGATGGGTTCAAATCTAGCCTCAGACATTTCCTAGTTGTTTGACCCTTGGTGGGTCACTTAGCCCCAATTACCTAGCCCTTACTGCTCTTCTATTGTGGAACTGATACTTAATAATGATTCTAAGACAGAGCACAATGGGTTAAAAAAATAAAAATATCAATGTACTCCTATTGTCAAATTCCAGGAAAATAGGACTTCAGGCAAGAAATTATAGGGAACAAAGTAGTACATAGGAGATAGTTCTAGGAACTTGAAATTGAGACCAAAAAACAAAACATAAAATTAGAACTTATAAATACCAGTGTTCTTTACAGGGATTCTTGAGGAAAGCACAGCCAAGCTGGACTGGGCTGATTTGTACTCAACTTCTAGACTGAAATGCATTGGGTTAGGCTGGGTTAGTCCTTACCTGGTCAGGTCAAATCACCTGGAGATGGGAGAGGCTGCTTGGACACACTAAAAATCTTAGGTGTGGAAAGTTGACAGTTCAAATTATTGACTCAGATCAGGAAGGGGCATTTTATGACTTTTGAGTCCAACCCTTTTGCTAAAAGGAACCTTCTGTACAATATCTCAGATAGTTGACCACGCCACTCTTCTTTTGAAACCTCCAGGAAAGGGATCTCATGGCTCCTAAAGCTTTTCTTCTTGCCTTTGGACAGTGCCAATTATCGGGCACTTTTCTTTATACCAAGCTCACATCTGCCTCCCTGTAAAATTTCTCCTAATCTTGCCTTTTGGGGCCACGTAGAGCAACACCAATCTTTCTGCTTCTGATAACCTTTTAGACTCCTAAGACAGCCATTAATTGTTATGTAAGGCTTCTCTTCTCTAGGTTAATTGTTCCCAGTTTAACTATTTTTCTCAGCGTCCTGAAGATCTTCTGAACCTATTCTAGTTTGTCACTCTCCTTCCTAAAATGTGGTATCTAGTCCTGGTCACAGAACTCCAGATGAGATCTGAGCAGATCAGAACGACTGAGGAGCTTACCTTTCTCATTCAAATTTCTATTCATACAGATGAATATGATATTAATTTTTTCGTCTGCTACATGATACTGTGAGAGAAATAATCAACAGGGAACCAGAAAGACTTGGATTCTAGTCCAGTCTCTGACATGGGATGGCTAATTGTTTTTAAGCAATTCACCTAACTTCTCAGGGCTCCAAGTCACTCTCTGAATCTATGAGTTTCAGAGAAAGGACTCATCTGCATTAGTAGAGGGAATTCTTCACCAGGAGCTCTTCATGTTCACAAAATCACAGATCCAGTTCCTGTCACACTGTTGGTTTATGTTGTTTGCTGTCTACTAGTATCAAATAATCTCCTAGGATCGAATGAGATACTCTTTGTAAAGCCCTTAGCACAGTACCTTGTGTCCTGTAGGTACTTAGCAAATGCTTGTTTCCTGGTCGCCCCAGATCTTCTTTACTACTAGAACTACCTCCCTTATTCTGTACTTGTGAAGCTTATTTCTTGAACCAATGCTTTAGACTTGGTTTTTACTTCTGCTGAATTTCATCTCATTGTTTTGCCTCATCTTTTAAATCTGTTGAGGTTCTTTTAACATTTCTTGTACTTGGGTGATATTGTTCCATGATTTCAGTCACATCTGACTCTTTATTTTTTTAATTATTTATTTTTTAAAAACCCTTCCTTTCCATCTTAGAATCAATACTGTGCATTGATTCTGTAGTAAGCTAGGTTATGTTTGTTAATTATTGTTAATCATATTTTTAAAGTGTAAATTAAGTATAGTTAATTTAGTTAGAAAAGTTCAGTCCAGCCAACATTCTAAAGCCTCTCTGAGCTGTGAGGAGTTGAGATGGGAGGCCCAACAGAATTCTGTGGGCTTGTCTTGCCTAGGTGAGTCATTTTGACTACACCACGTGCTCTTGGTGGTCATCTTGGAGCAGCCATCTTGGGAAATTTTTTTTTTATTTTGTAACAACTTGTTCATTGTATGTATATTGGACATTGTAACAACACTTATACTATACTTAATTATTCATTAATGGCTGATGTAAACATGTCATCAGACATGTTAGGCACAATTTTACTGTTAATATGGGAGTACATGTTGTATACCCTTATGATATATTTGTGCGTTTCCTTACTTTATGTCACCTTATATTGGAATTTGATTGCATGAAACCTGTTATGGATATTAAGTTGATTAATGTATTTGCTTAGGTTCCCCTAACTGTGATCTGTGGTTTTGTCTTGTTTAAGTCTTGTGCTCCTGTGTTTGTTTTTGGGAAATGGCTAAAGGTACTAATTGCATGGTTCAAGAAGGATTCTGATTTAAAGGTTATGGTAATCCATATGAGATACCAATGTGATAATATGGAACATTTTATAAACAAAATATAAACCCGGGGTATGGAAACATAATAATAATAATAATAATATAACATAATATAATAATAACAGCAATGATATCAATAATATTAAACCATTAAACAGATTAGAGCAAGAAGAGGCAACTGGAAAAGTTAATCTATGTCCCCTTAGAGATCTACCAGTAGTAACCAAGAATGAAATACACAAAGAAAGAACATATAAGAGATTTTCCCCAGAGGATCTTGAATCTATAAAAAGAACTCTAAATTTTAGCGATGAACCCAATAAAGTTATTAGGGAGCTACAAAGGGCAATAGAACATTATGACCCAGATTTTAATGATTTTGCACTCCTTATGAAAGAGGTACTCACAAGAGAGAGAGAGAGAGAGAGAGAGAGAGAGAGAGAGAGAGAGAGAGAGAGAGAGAGAGAGAGAGAGAGAGAGAAATTCATTGAGGAGACTAGATCAGACCATTTTTTGCAATCATGGACAGAAAATTTAAAGCTTGATAAAGCAGATGATGAGGTATATGAAGAACTTATTGAAGCTAGGGGTGCAATATTAGAGGTCATGGGGAGATATACAAAAAGTCTTAATGCATGGTTCAAGTTTGAGGCCATTAAGCAAAACATATCAGAAGCACCTGCGTTTTCCCAAGAGAATAACCAAGGCAGCTGAAACTCTCCTGGGAATGGATGCACTTGATGAAGGCACCACTGCCCACATTAAGCGTATTTTTGTAAAGAATGCTGTGCCAAGGGTTAGGAAACTCTTTAAATCCAATTACCCAGATTAGGAAGAGCTTGATTTGGAAGAATTGAGGAGAAAGGCTGCATATTTAACTAATAACCCTAAAGAGAAAAATGATGAAAGAGACTCCATTGTATAACATTTAAAAAGGAAACTGAGGGGAAATGAATTAAAGTCAAAGGGAAGAAAGATTAAGGAGGTAAAGGCAGTAGCTGCTTTGAGATATGTGCACCCAAGATATAATAATAACTCTAGGAGGCCTAGTGAAAGAAGATCAGGTCCTAGGCAGTGTTTCCTTTGTGACAAGATTGGACACCTATATAGGGAATGCAGATTCAGAAAACAAGTTAGAAGGCAAATGAATAGGAATGGTGGTTTTAATAGGCAATACAACAATAACTGGAGAAATAATCATTATAATAATTATAATAATAATTGATGGAGTAATAATAATAATAATCAAAACAGATATGTAAATCAATGTCAAAATGCCTACTGCCAGGGCCAACAAACACCAGATCTGGCTACAATGCAATCATGGGTAAATCCTGGAGCTAGACCAAAGTACAGTCAGGTAGTAAAAGATGATCAACATAAGGGTGCCTGTGCATTATGAAGTTTAACCCTAGGTACATATGAAAATGAATTAAGAAATAATGAGTGTGGTTTAAATGAAAATGAGTTGAGGATAAATAAAATTGAGTGTAATAAAAATAAGGTATATGGTGATACAAATGAATTAATTCAAAAGATAATATAATTAGTGTAAATAATTGTACAAAGAAAGGACATTGCAATATAAATTTAATAGGAAATTCTAATGAATGTAAAATAAGAGAAATTACTGAAGAATATAAATTGAATAATAATGAAATTATAAATGATTCCTGCAGAAGAGAATAGAAGAGAACAATGCAGATGAAGAGAAGAATTCAGGAATTAATGGACATTGTTAAAAGACTGAAAACTTATAAATTTAAAGACTTTGGGAAATTTGCAATGAAGAGAGTTACAGAATTAATGGATTAATGAATTAATACTTTGGGGTAGTGTATTATAGTACAAAATTACATAGCACTTATTCACACACAAACACAAATATATTTACTACTATGTAATTTTAAACAAAGAATACTTCAAGCAAGAGGAGAGGAGAAGAGAAGGAAAGATCCAAATTAGTAGTAAGTATATATTTCATGCAACAGTAACATAACACTAACATAACAGTAACACTGACATTACACTAGCAAAACAACATGACATAGCAAGAGTAACAACATAAAAAATCATAAACACAAAACATAAACATGATTAGGTTACACTGAATCACTTCTTAAATAGTGAAACAGTGTATAGTTAGGGCACTAACATTGTTATCATTATCTATAGATAAGTTAGTTACTAACAAAACGTAGTTAGATACTTAGATTTTGTTTAAGTATAGAAATCTAGTTAGACGGAAGAATTTTAAACATAGGGATTAGTTAGGTTGGATTAAATAGATAAGAAAATTAGATACTGACTTGCACTACATCATATATTCTACAACACAAATAACATATGACATTACATATCAAACAAAATTGTAAAAAATTTGTAAATATATGTAAATAGTGTAAAAATGGGATTGAAAATTAATTGTATTTGTGTGTCTGTATATGTGCAACATGCATGTAACATATGTGTCAACATGGGGTGTATAGCAAACATGTATGTATTGTATTGTGTACTGTGTGTATATGTGTAAATTATGTACATAGCTCACTTATATCTGTTGTTTTGTGTATTTGCATAAGTGAGTTTAATGTTTGGTTTGATTTTTAGTGTAAAACTTGTGCAATGTTGTGTTTATTGTAATTTTCAAAAGTTTTTTCTCTAAGTTAGATGTTAATGTACTGCAATAATAGTACAATGTTCTGTGTTAGATGATAAGAGTAGTATTTTGAGTTTGATGCTTGCATGGAAATTATGTTCATCTTTTGTTTGATGTTATTTGTTTGTTTTGCTTTTGCTTCTGTTTCACATTTGTATTTGTTCATTATTTAATTCCTTTTCCTTTTTCCTTGTTAAATTCCCTAGAATAGGTTAGTATTAGTTAGATTAAGATAATTGAGTGTAGGTTGTTTGTTATTTTGGGTAGATATCTGAGTTTAGGTAATTGGTAAGTATTTTAGATTGTGCACAAATGCCAAAATAGTGTTTTCAACATGATTTGCACTTTGTGCAAAGGGGGGGAATGTAGTAAGCAAAGAAAGATTGCAAAATGATTCTGCAAAATGAACTGCATTTGATTGACAGGGAAATGTGACAGACAATCACATGGGAGCCTGGGTCAAAATTCTAAGGTCCCAACTGGAAAAAAGCTGACTTCTTGGTGAAGCTGTGGATTCCATTTTTCTACAAGTTTTCTGGCCCTTTGTGAGATACCAGCTTTAGAGGAGAAAAACTGTTTTTACTGGCTGCAGGCAGCTGGACAGAAGACCAAAGAAGAACCATCCCTTCTCTCCTGGACCTACTTTGGACTTTACCTCTGGAATCTTGGCTCATTTACTGGACTCAGTTTGTGAGGTTCTGTTTGGGGAAAAACTTAACTTATTTAGCCTATATAAGTTAGCCATTAGGATATTATTAAGGGATTTAGGTTTGGGGATAAGATTAAGATGTGTTCCTTCTCCCTTGTTACCCTCCTTCTTCTCCCTTTCTCATCAATAAATTTAAAATATGTATATGTTTCCATCTTGTCTCTTCCCATAACCAATGCCACATAATAGTTCTAAGGCAGAAGAATGGTAAGGGTTAGGCAATGGGGGGGTCAAGTGACTTGCCTAGGGTCACATAGCTAGGGAGTGTCCGAGACCATATTTGAACCCAGGACCTTCCATGTCTAGGCTTGGCTCTCAATCCACTGAGCTACCTAGCTACCCGCCATCTGACTCTTTATGAATCCATTTGAGACTTTCTTAGCAAAGATACTGGAGTGGTTTGACATTTCTTTCTCTGGTTCATTTTTACAGGCAAGCAGGATTAAGTGACTTGTCTAACATCACACAGGTAGGAAGTGTTTGAGGTCATATTTGAACCCAGTTCCTCCAAAATCCAGGCCAAGTACTTTATCCATTATACCACCTAGCTGCCCCCAAACTATATATTATGGTAATATTCATCAAAAACTATTTGGTACTGATCCAGACATTATGAAATAGATCTGAGAAATAGAGAGAACAATCAAGAAAGAGAAGACTTTGAAAATGATGAAATATAAATTTCATAGACAGAGAAGAGAACAGATCTTTTCTTTAAAAAACAAAAACTCTTACTTCTGTCTTGGAATCAATACTGTGTATTGGTTCCAAGGCAAAAGAGTGATAAGGGCTAGGCAATGGGGGTCACACAGTTAGGAAATGTCTGAGGGCTAGATTTGAAACTGTCTCAAGGTCTGGCTATCAGTTCACTGAGCCACCTAGCTGTCCCTGAACAGATCCCTTCTTGACAAGAGCTGGAAAAAAAGTTTGTTAGTAATTGGGATTAAAAGAATTATCTTGTATTGAATGCCACAATAATCTCCAAATGTATTTGAGAACTTAATATAAGAGATCATGCCACTAAAAATTTCTAAGGAACAGGACTTTTCACAGCCTCCATGATCAAATGTAAAGTTCTCTGTTTGGAATTTAAACTATCTCAAAATTCAAGTCCTGGTATTAAATGATGTGGCTTGTGACATCTTAAGCAAACTTCCTCCAAGTTTCAACATTGAGAAGACAATGCAGAAATGTTTAACAACTTACATACAGAGTATGAATACTGCTTGTCCAAGAAATGAGATACTTTAGTAAATTATTGCTTGCCATAAAGCAATCATGTCATCATGATGATAGGAAGTCATCTAGGTAGCAAAAAGTATTCTGATGGGCAAAATTCCAAGTATGTAGATGGAAAATTCTTGCCCAAGCTTACACAAATGATGGCCAAGGTCATCCACTCTTTTGTCTTGCCAATGGACTTTGATGACTGGAAGATTGAGGGAGATTGATGACTTTGTACAATTCTGCCTCACTTAAATCCAATTAATGGGCAAGTCAAGACATCATCCCATGATGTCACTGGTATTCTTCAAAATGAAGGACAAACAACATGTTTTGTATATACCTAGATAATTAAATGTTGTCTCCCCCATTAGAATGGATATTCCTGGAAAGTGGGAAGTATTGTGGCCATTCTCCAGTGCTTGAACTATGCTTAACACATCCCAGTCTCTCATAAATGTTTGTCAACTTAATAACTGACTTAAAGAAGAGATGGAAGGCATTAGAGAAGATAAAGTAGACAATTTTGACTATATAATGCTGAAGAAGCTTTTGTACAAATAAATCAAATATGGCCGAATTAAAAGAGAAATGTTTGAATGGGAAAATATGTATATCAAATATCACTGATATCACAAATATCATTGATATCCACTGATACATCAAAGACCACTGATTATGTAGAGTGATGATATAGTAATTTTAAATTTCCCATTGTTCTTCATGAATCTTCTGGAAACCCTTAAAGCTACTTTTCATGTAGTCAACACCATTATTTTTCTTCTTTAAAGATGGAGGTGAAAGAAGTACGATTTTGTTATACCAACTCCTCTTATATGCACTCCATTACTAGGAGGAAGGCAGCTGGCACCTAGCAATTTATGATAGATTATAGTTATTTGGTTGCTAGGATTTCTTTTTCCAATTTAAACATTTTATTTTGCCAATTTCAAACATTATTCATTGAATACAAAAATCATTTTCTTTTCTTTCCTCCCCTCCCGCCAACCCTCCCCTAGCTGACAATAGCTGACACGCAATTCCACTGGGTATCATATGTGTCCTTGTTCCGAACACATTTCCATGTTGTTGGTATTTGCACTAGGATGTTCATTTACAGTCTCCATCCCCAATCATGTCTCCTCAGCCTCTGTATTCAAGCAGTTGCCTTTCTTTGGTGTTTTTGTTCCCACGGTTTGTCCTCTGCTTGTGGATAGTGATTTTTCTCGTAGATCCCTGCAGATTGTTTAGGATCACTGCACTGACACTAATGGAGAAGTCCATTACAACCGATTGTCTCTGTGTTTCAATGTTTTCCTGGTTCTGCTCCTCTCTCTCTGCATCACTTGCTGGAGGTTGTTCCAGTTGCAATGGAATTCCTCTACTTTATTATTCCTTTGAGCACAATAATATTCCATCACCAACATATACCACAATTTGTTCAGCCATTCTCCAATTGAAGGGCATCCCCTCATTTTCCAGTTTTTTGCTATCACAAAGAGCGCAGCTATGAATATTCTAGTACATGTCTTTTTCCTTATTATCTCTTTGGGGTACAAACCCAGCAATGCTATGGCTGGATCAAAGGGCAAACAGTCTTTTAGTACCCTTTGGGCATAGTTCCAAATTGCCCTCCAGAATGGTTGGATCAATTGACAATTCCACCAGCAATGAATTAATGTCCCTACTTTGCTGCATCCCCTCCAACATTCATTACTTTCCATAGCTGTCATATTGGTCAATCTGCTAGGTATGAGGTGGTACCTCAGAGATGTTTTGATTTGCATCTCTCTGATTATCAGAGATTTAGAACACTTTTTCATGTGCTTATTAATAGTTTTGATTTCTTTATCTGAAAACAGCCTATTCATGTCCCTTGCCCATTTGTCAATTGGAGAATGGCTTAATTTTTTGTACAATTGATTTAGCTCTTTATAAATTTGAGTAATTAAACCTTTATCAAAGGTTTTTGTTATGAAGATTGTTTCCAAATTTGTAGCTTCTCTTCTCATTTTGGTTACATTGGTTTTGTTTGTACAAAAACTTTTTAATTTGATGTAGTCAAAATTATTTATCTTACATTTTGTGGCTCTTTCTAAGTCTTGCTTGGTTTTAAAATCTTTCCCTTCCCAAAGGTCTGACATGTATATTATTCTGTGGTCACCTAATTTACTTATTGTTTCCTTCTTTACATTCAAGTCATTCACTCATTCTGAGTTCATTTTGGTGTAGGGTGTGAGGTGTTGATCCAAACCTAATCTCTCCCACACTGTCTTCCACTTTTCCCAGCAGTTTTTATTAAATAGTGAATTTTTGTCCCCAACACTGGGGTCTTTGGGTTTGTAATATAGTATCTTACTGAGGTCACCTACCCCAGGTCTATTCCACTAATCCTCCTTTCTGTCTCTTAGCCAGTACCAAATTGTTTTGATAACCACTGTTTTATAATATAGTTTGAGATTTGGGATTGCAAGACCACCTTCCTTTGCATTTTTTTCATTATTTCCCTGGATATTCTTGATCCTTTGTTCTCCCAAATGAACTTTGTTATGATTTTTTCTAGTTTAGTAAAAAAATTTTTTGGAAGTTCAATAGATATGGCACTAAATAGGTAGATAAGTTTGGGTAGGATGGTCATTTTATTATATTGGCTCATCCTACCCATGAGCAGTTAATGTTTTTTTAATTGCTCAAATCTAGTTTTAGTTGTGTGGAAAGTGTTTTGTAGTTGTGTTCATATAGTTCCTGTGTTGGTCTCGGAAAATAGATTCCTAAGTATTTTATTTTGTCTAAGGTGATTTTGAATGGAATTTCTCTATCTAATTCCTGCTGCTGAGATGTGTTCGAGATATATAGAAATGCTGATGACTTGTGTGGGTTTATTTTGTATCCTGAAACTTTGCTAAAATTTTTGATTATTTCCATTAGCTTTTTGGTTGATTCTCTAGGATTTGTTAAGTAGACCATCATGTCATCCACAAAGAGTGATAGCTTGGTCTCCTCATTGCCAATTTTAATACCTTCAATTTCTTTTTCTTCTCTAATTGCTACTGCTAATGTTTCTAGTACAATGTTGAATAATAAAGGTGATAAGGGGCATCCTTGTTTCACTCCTGATCTTATTGGGAATGCATCTAGTTTATCCCCATTGCAGATGATATTAGCTGATGGTTTTAGATATATACTGTTTATTATTTTTAGGAAAGGCCCTTCTACTCCTATACTTTCTAGTGTTTTCAGTAGGAATGGGAGTTGTATTTTGTCAAAGGCTTTCTCTGTGTCTATTGAGATAATCATGTGGTATTTGTTGGTTTGCTTGTTGATATGGTCAATTCTGTGGATGGTTTTCCTGATATTGAACCATCCTTGCATTCCTGGTATAAATCCTACCTGATAAAATTGAATAACCCTTGTGATAACTTGCTGAAGTCTTTTTGCTAGTATCCTGTTTAATATTTTTGCATCTATGTTCATTAAAGAGATTTGTCTGTAGTTTTCTTTCTCTGTTTTTGGCCTGCCTGGCTTTGGGATCAGTACCATATTTGTGCCATAAAATGAATTTGGTAGAACTCCCTCTTTGCTTATTATGTCAAATAGTTTTATAGTATTGGGATTAGCTGTTCTTTGAATGTTTGATAGAATTCACTTGTGAATCCATCAGGCCCCGGGAATTTTTTCTTTGGGAGTTCTTTGATGGCCTGTTCAATTTCTTTTTCTGATATGGGATTTTTTAAGAATTCTATTTCTTCTTCTGTTAATCTAGGCAATTTATAATTTTGTAAATATTCATCCGTATCACCTTGATTGGCATATTTATTGCCATATAATTAGGCAAAATAGTTTTTAATGATTGACTTAATTTCCTCTTCATTGGAGGTGAGTTCTTCCTTTCCATCCCTAATACTGTTAATTTGATTTTCTTCTTTCCTCTCTTTTATTAGATTGACCAGTATTTTGTCTGTTTTGTTTGTTTTTTCAAAATACCAGCTTCTAGTCTTATTTATTAGTTCAATAATTCTATCACTTTCAATTTTATTAATTTCTCCCTTAATTTTTAGTATCTCTAATTTGGTTTTCTTCTGGGGATTTTTAGTTTGTTTGCTTTAAATTTTTTTGATTTGCATATCCAATTCATTGATCTGTGCCCTCCCTAATTTGTTAATATATGAACTCAAGGATGTAAATTTTCCCCTGAGTACTGCTTTGGCTGCATCCCACAGAGTGTGAAAGGATGTTGCATCATTGTCATTTTCTTCAATAAAATTATAAATTGTTTCTATGATTTGTTCTCTGACTAGTTGATTTTGGAGAATCATATTATTTAATTTCCCATTAGTTTTTGATTTAGCTCTCCTTGTACCCTTACCGATCATTATTTTTATTGCCTTATGATCTGAAAAGGTTGCATTGATTATTTCTGCTTTTCTGCAGTTGTATGCCATGTCTTTATGACCTAGTATATGGTCAATCTTTGTAAAGAAGGTGTATTCCTTTTTGTCCCTATTTATTTTTCTCCATATATCTACTAATTCTAATTTTTCTAAGATTTCTTTCACCTCTTTTACCTCTTTCTTATTTATTTTTTTATTTGATTCATCTAAATTTGGTAGTAGTAGGTTCAGGTCTCCCACTAGTATGGTTTTACTATCTATTTCCTCTTTCAATTCTACTAGTTTCTCCATTAGAAATTTGGGTTATATAACATTTGGTGCATACATGTTAATTAGTGACATTTCCTTGTTGTCTATACTCCCTTTTATCAGGATGTATTTACCTTCCTTATCCCTTTTAATCAGGTCTGTTTTTGCTTTGGCTTTGTCAGATATCATGATTGCAACTCCTGCCTTCTTTCTGTCAGTTGAGGCCCAATAGGTCTTGATCCACCCTTTAATTCTGACCTTGTGAGTATCTACTCACCTCATGTGTGTCTCTTGTAGACAACATATGGTAGTATTCTGGATTCTAATCCACTCTCCTATTCATCTGTTTTATGGGTGAGTTCATCCCATTCATGTTCAAAGTTATGATTGTCACTTTTGAATTCCCTAGCATTTTGATATCCTCTCCTAGTTCTGACCTTTCTTCTTGTGCTATGTCCTTTTAGTCCAGTTGTTTACTTTAGTCAGTCCCCCTATTCCCTTCCCTTGATATGCTTCCCTTTCTGGCCCATCACTTTTTGTTCCCTTCTTGTTGTTTAGGGTCTGTTAAGTACCCTCATTCTTCTCCTTCCCTTCCCTTTTTTAATTTTTTGAGCTCCATACCCCCTACCCCCTTAGTTTCCCCTTCTTCCTTAACCTGTAGGATAAGATAGACTTTAAGATCCCAATGGGTCTAAATGTTCTTCCCTTTCAGAATTTATTTCACTGAGAATAATATTCTGGTATCACCTATTAGCACTCTCTTCCTCTCCCTCTTATAAGAGTATTCTTCCCCTTCCCTTCCCATGTGTGTCTTTGTGTGTCAAAGATTATTCTATTTATTTTATTTCTTAAAGTATCTCTTAGTACTGTCAATCCCCCCTCACCCTTTTCCCTCTTATCATTTTATAGCCTTTAATGCCCCAATCTTTTGTTATTAATGATTCTTCTATTTAGTATAGTAATGAGAACATTTTTGAGAGTTACAAATAACATTTTCCCCATATATTAATATATATAATTTGATTTAATTGTAGCCCTTAAGGAAGAGAGTTTGAATTTTAAAAAAATTGAAAAAAGCATTTTTCTCCTTTTCCCTTTCTTTCATAATTACCTTTTCCTGTTTCTCTTGATCTTTGTGTTTGGATGTCAAAGTTTCCACTTAGTTATGGTCTTTTCCTTACAAATATTTGAAAATCTTCTATTTTTTTGAAAGCCCATACTTTCCCCTGGAAGTATATAGTCAGTTTTGATGGATAGCTGATTCTTGGTTGAAGACCCAGTTCTCTTGCCTTTCTGAATATCGTGTTCCAGGCCTTGTGGTCCTTCAGTGTGGAAGTTGCCAGGTCTTGTGTGATCCTGATTGGTACTCCTTTGTCTCTGAATTGTTTCTTTTTGGCTTCTTGCAGGATTCTCTCCTTAGCTTGAAAGCTCTGGAATTTGGCAATTACATTTCTGGGAGTTGTCTTTAGGGGGTTTAGTGTAGAGGGTGTTCTCTGAACTCTTTCAATGTTAATTTTGCCCCCTTGTTCAAGAATTTCAGGGCAGTTTTTTTGGATGATCTCTTGTAGTATGGTGTCAAGGTTCCTGTTTATTTCTGGCTTTTCAGGTAGACCAATGATTCCAAATTGTCTCTCCTTCCTCTGTTTTCCTGATCTTTCACCTTGTCAGTGAGATATTTTATGCTTTCTTCTATTGTATCAGTCTTTCGACTTTGCTTTATTAATTCTTACTTTTTTGCAAGATCATTGGTTTCTAGTTGCTCAATTCTGGTCCTTAAGGCCTGGCTTTCTGCTTTAATATTTTAGCATTCAGTTGTAATTTTTTGGTTCTCTAATATAATTTGTTGATTTTCTTTTTGAACCATTTCCCACTTCTCTTTCCAAAGGGCTTCCATCTTTCTTATGATAAGCTCCATTTGAGACTTCCAGGGTTTGTGGACAATTTTCTTTTTTTTTTTTTTTTCGGTTTTGCGGTTGTTTGAGTTTTGTCCAGTATTTCCTCTGCAGCCTGGATTTTTCCTCTGTAAAAATTTTCGAGAGTGACAGCTTTCTTTTTTTATTTCTTTGAGAGATTTTGAGGCTCCTGTGCACAGTTAGCCATTTTTTCAGGATGTTTTTAGTTCCCTCTTTAGTCAGAAATCAGAGTCTGCTGGGCAGGTTCTTTGTATATGGAGTTAATGAGCAGGCTCTAGATTCTCCACAGTCCTTTGTGGCTTTTCTCAGTGCCTCCCTCCAGGGGGAGCTCAGTGTCTGCACTCTCTTGTCCGCCTGGTTTTCCAGTTTAGCTGCTTTCAGGGGGGTGGGTCCCCTGCAGTCCCAGCCAATTCCCAAGGCCACCAAAATGCTCCCTGTTCTTTCCAGAGGCACTTATGGCTCACTCCCTGGCTCTG